>NW_026737370.1:0-43000 GCF_949786415.1 Peromyscus eremicus | reverse complement strand
CATTGCCATACACAGGACAAATAGCACTGGCGTCTGTTCCCAGCAAGTACAGTGTATTGGACTGAAGAGGATCTACTGTTCTTGTCAGGTTCCTAACCAGACTTGAACTAGATATGGCCGTGTGTGTAGGAAGCACAGTTTTTTTGTTCTGAGCAAGCTCACTTTTCGGAACACATAGGAAACCCAGTAGAGTAGAAGAGTGCTCTATTCTCAAAAGCAGAGTGTGTTTCTTGGAAGTCGAGCTATCGTTTGTTTACCAGTCCTAAATGGAGTTGAATCACATGCATTTTCTGGTCCTAAGAGCAAGAGTTGTTTTCTGGTAAGGAAAGTCACTATTGTGCTCCCCTTGTCATACATAGTGCCAATAGCTCTCACGTCTGTTCCCAGCAAGTACAGGGTATCGGACTGAAGAGGAGCTACTGTTCTTGTCAGTTTCCTAAGCAGAGTTGAACTAGATATGGCCCGTGTGTGTAGGAAGCACAGTTCTTTTTTCTGAGCAAGCTCACTGTTTGGACCCCATAGGAAACACAGTAGAGTAGAAGAGTGCTCTTTTCTCTAAAGCAGAGTGTGTTTCTTGTAAGGCGAGCTATCGTTTGTTTACCAGTCCTAAATGGAGTTGAATCACATGTAATTCTGGTCCTAAGAGCAAGAGTTGTTTTCTGGTAAGGAAAGTCACTATTGCGCTCCCATTGCAATACACAGTGCAAATAGCTCTCGCGTCTGTTCCCAGCAAGTACAGTGTATCGGACTGAAGAGGAGCTACTGTTCTTGTCAGTTTCCTAAGCAGAGTTGAACTAGATATGGCCCGTGTGTAGGAAGCACAGTTCTTATGGTCTGAGCAAGCTCACTGTTTTGGCCCTACAGGAAACACAGTAGAGTAGAAGAGTGCTCTTTTCTCAAAAGCAGAGTGTGTTTTTGTAAGGCGAGCTACCGTTTGTTTCCTAGTCCTAAATGGAGTTGAAACACATGCAGTTTCTGGTCCTACGAACAAGAATTGTTTTCTGGTAAGGAAAGTCACTATTGCGCTCCCATTGCCCTACACAAGACAAATAGCACTCGCGTCTTTTCCCAGCAAGTACAGTGTATTGGACTGAATAGGAGCTACTGTTCTTGTCAGTTTACTAAGCAGAGTTGAACTAGGTATGGTCCGTGTGTGTAGGAAGCATAGTTCTTTTGTTCTGAACAAGCTCACTGTTTGGACCCCATAGGAAACACAGTAGAGTAGAAGAGTGCTCTTCTCTAAAGCAGAGTGTGTTTCTTGTAAGGCGAGCTAGCGTTTGTTTCCCAGTCCTAAATGGAGTTGAGTCACATGCTTTTTTTTGTCCTATGAGCAAGAGTTGTTTTCTGGTAAGACAAGACACTATTGTGCTCCAATTGCTATACACAGTGCAAATAGCCCTCCCGTCTGTTCCCTGCAAGTAAAGTGTATTGGACTGAAGAGGAGCTACTGTTCTTGTCAGGTTCCTAAGCAGACTTGAACGAGATATGGCCGTGAGTGTAGGAAGCACAGTTTTTTTGTTCTGAGCAAGCTCACTTTTCGGAACACATAGGAAACACAGTAGAGTAGAAGAGTGCTCTTTTCTCAAAAGCAGAGTGTGTTTCTTGGAAGTCGAGCTAGCGTTTGTTTCCCAGTCCTAAATGGAGTTGAGTCACATGCAGTTTTTTGTCCTACGAGCAAGAGTTGTTTTCTGGTAAGACAAGTCACTATTGTGCTCCAATTGCCATACACAGTGCAAATAGCACTCGCGTCTGTTCCCCGCAAGTACAGTGTATTCGACTGAAGGGGAGCTACTGTTCTTGTTTTTTTCCTAAGCAGAGTTGAACTAGATATATGGCCCCTGTGTGTAGGAAGCACAGTTCTTTTGTTCTTAGCAAGCTCACTGTTTGGACCCCATAGGAAACACAGTAGAGTAGAAGAGTGCACTTTTCTCAAAAGCAGAGTGTGTTTCATGTAAGGCGAGCTAGCATTTGTTTCCCAGTCCTAAATGGAGTTGAATCACATGCAGTTTCTGGTCCTACGAGCAAGAGTTGTTTTCTGGTAAGGAAAGTCACTATTGCGCTCCCATTGCCATACACAGTGCAAATAGCACTCGCGTCTGTTCTCAGCAAGTACAGTGTATCGAACTGAAGAGGAGCTACTGTTCTTGTCAGTTTCCTAAGCAGAGTTGAACTAGATATGGCCCGTGTGTGTAGGAAGCACAGTTCTTTTGTTCTGAGCAAGCTCACTGTTCTGGCCCTACAGGAAACACAGTAGAGTAGATGAGTGCTCTTTTCTATAAAGCAGAGTGTGTTTCTTGTAAGGCCAGCTCGCGTTTGTTTCCCAGTCCTAAATGGAGTTGAGTCACAGACAGTTTTTGGTCCTACGAGCAAGAGTTGTTTTCTGGTAAGAAGAGTCACTATTGCGCTCTAAATGCCATACACAGTGCAAATAGCACTCGCGTCTGTTCCCAGCAAGTGCAGTGTATTGGACTGAATAGGAGCTACTGTTCTTGTCAGTTTCCTAAGCAGAGTTGAACTAGATATGGTCCATGTGTGTAGGAAGCACAGTTCTTTTCTTCTGAGCAAGCTCACTGTTTGGACCCCATAGGAAACACAGTAGAGTAGAAGAGTGCTCTTTTCTCAAAAGCAGAGTGTGTTTCTTGTAAGGCGAGCTAGCGTTTGTTTCCCAGTCCTAAATGGTGTGGAATCACATGCAGTTTGTGGTCCTACGAGCAAGAGTTGTTTTATGGTAAGAATAGTCACTATTGCGCTGCCATTGCCATATACAGGAGAAATAGCACTGGCGTCTGTTCCCAGCAAGTACAGTGTATCGGACTGAAGAGGATCTACTGCTCTGGTCAGGTTCCTTAGCAGAATTGAACTAGTTATGGCCGTGTGTGTAGGAAGCACAGTTCTTTTGTTCTGAGCAAGCTCACTGTTCGGAACACATAGGACACACAGTAGAGTAGAAGAGTGCTCTTTTCTCTAAAGCAGAGTGTGTTTCTTGTAAGGCAAGCTAGCGTTTGTGTCCCAGTCCTAAATGGAGTTGAATCCCATGCAGTTTCTGGTACTACAAGCAAGAGTTGTTTTCTGGTAAGAAGAGTCACTATTGCGCTGCCATTGCCATACACAGGACAAATAGCACTGGCATCTGTTCGCAGCAAGTACAGTGTATTGGGCTGAGGAGGATCTACTGTTCTTGTCAGGTTCCTCAGCAGACTTGAACTAGATATGGCCGTGTGTGTAGGAAGCACAGTTTTTTTGTTCTGAGCAAGCTCACTGTTCGGAACCCATAGGAAACACAATAGAGTAGAAGAGTGCTTTTTTCTCAAAAGCAGAGTGTGTTTCTTTTAAGGCGAGCTAGCGTTTTTTTCCCATTCCTAAATGGAGTGGAATCACATGCAGTTTCTGGTCCTACGAGCAAGAGTTGTTTTCTGGTAAGGAAAGTCAATATTGCACTCCCATTGCCATAAACAGTGCAAATAGCCCTCCCGTCCTTTCCCAGCAAGTACAGTGTATTGGACGGAAGAGGAGCTACTGTTCTTGTCAGTTTCCTAAGCAGAGTTGAACTAGATATGGTCGGTGTGTGTAGGAAGCACAGTTCTTTTGTTCTGAGCAAGCTCACTGTTTGGACCCCATAGGAAACACAGTAGAGTAGAAGAGTGCACTTTTCTCAAAAGCAGAGTGTGTTTCTTGTAAGGCGAGCTAGCGTTTGTTTCCCAGTCCTAAATTGAGTGGAATCTCATGCAGTTTCTGGTCTTACGAGCAAGAGTTGTTTTCTGGTAAGGAAAGTCACTATTGCGCTCCCATTGACATACACAGTGCAAATAGCACTCGCGTCTGTTCCCAGCAAGTACAGTGTATCGGACTGAAGAGGTGCTACTGTTCTTGTCAGTTTCCTAAGCAGAGTTGAACTAGATATGGCCCGTGTGTGTAGGAAGCACAGTTCTTTTGTTCTGAGCAAGCTCACTGTTTGGACCCCATAGGAAACACAGTAGAGTAGAAGAGTGCTCTTTTCTCAAAAGCAGAGTGTGTTTCATGTAAGGGGAGCTTGCATTTGTTTCCCAGTCCTAAATGGAGTGGAATCACATGCAGTTTCTCGTCCTACGAGCAAGAGTTGTTTTCTGGTAAGGAAAGTCACTATTGCGCTCCCATTGCCATACACAGTGCAAATAGCACTCGCGTCTGTTCTCAGCAAGTACAGTGTATCGAATTGAAGAGGAGCTACTGTTCTTGTCAGTTTCCTAAGCAGAGTTGAACTAGATATGGCCCGTGTGTGTAGGAAGCACAGTTCTTTTGTTCTGAGCAAGCTCACTGTTCTGTCCCTACAGGAAACACAGTAGAGTAGATGAGTGCTCTTTTCTATAAAGCAGAGTGTGTTTCTTGTAAGGCCAGCTCGCGTTTGTTTCCCAGTCCTAAATGGAGTTGAGTCACAGACAGTTTTTGTCCTACGAGCAAGAGTTGTTTTCTGGTAAGAAGAGTCACTATTGCACTCTAAATGCCATACACAGTGCAAATAGCACTCGCGTCTGTTCCCAGCAAGTACAGTGTATTGGACTGAATAGGAGCTACTGTTCTTGTCAGTTTCCTAAGCAGAGTTGAACTAGATATGGACCATGTGTGTAGGAAGCACAGTTCTTTTGTTCTCAGCAAGCTCACTGTTTGGACCCCATAGGAAACACAGTAGAGTAGAAGAGTGCTCTTTTCTCAAAAGCAGAGTGTGTTTCTTGTAAGGCGAGCTAGCGTTTGTTTCCCAGTCCTAAATGGAGTTGAATCACATGCAGTTTCTTGTCCTAAGAGCAAGAGTTGTTTTATGGAAAGAAGAGTCACTATTGCACTGCCATTGCCATACACAGTACAAATAGCACTGGCGTCTGTTCCCAGCAAGTACAGTGTATTGGACTGAAGAGGATCTACTGTTCTTGTCAGGTTCCTAAGCAGAATTGAACTAGATATGGCCGTGTGTGTAGGAAGCACAGTTCTTATGTTTTGAGCATGCTCACTGTTCGGACACCATAGGAAATACAGTAGAGTAGAAGAGTGCTCTTTTCTCAAAAGCAGAGTGTGTTTCTTGTAAGGCGAGCTAGCGTTTGTTTCCCAGTCCTAAGTGGAGTTGAATCACATGCAGTTTCTGGTCCTAAGAGCAAGAGTTGTTTTCTGGTAAGGAAAGTCACTATTGCGCTCCCCTTGATACATAGTGCAAATAGCTCTCGCGTCTGTTCCCAGCAAGTACAGTGTATCGGACTGAAGAGGAGCTACTGTTCTTGTCAGTTTCCTAAGCAGAGTTGAACTAGATATGGCCCGTGTGTGTAGGAAGCACCGTTCTTATGTTCTGAGCAAGCTCACTGTTCTGGCCCTATAGTAAACACAGTAGAGTAGAAGTGTGCTCTTTTCTCAAAAGCTGAGTGTGTTTCTTGTAAAGCGAGCTAGAGTTTGTTTCCCAGTCCTAAATGGAGTTGAATCACATGCAGTTTCTGGTCCTACAAGCAAGAGTTGTTTTCTGGTAAGAAGAGTCACTATTGCACTGCCTTTGCCATACACAGGACAAATAGCACTGGCGTCTGTTCCCAGCAAGTATAGTGTATTGGACTGAAGAGGATCTACTGTTCTTGTCTGCTTCCTAAGCAGACTTGAACTAGATATGGCCGTGTGTGTAGGATGCACAGTTCTTTTGTTCTGAGCAAGCTCACTGTTCGGACACCATAGGAAACACAGTAGAGTAGAAGAGTGCTCTTTTCTCAAAAGCAGAGTGTGTTTTTGTAAGGCGAGCAAGCGTTTGTTTCCTAGTCCTAAATGGAGTTGAATCACATGCAGTTTCTGGTCCTACGAACAAGAGTTTTTTTCTGGTAAGAAAAGTCACTATTGCGCTCCCATTGCCCTACACAAGGCAAATAGCACTTGCGTCTTTTCCCAGCAAGTACAGTGTATTGGACTGAATAGGAGCTACTGTTCTTGTCAGTTTCCTAAGCAGAGTTGAACTAGATATGGTCCGTGTGTGTAGGAAGCACAGTTCTTTTGTTCTGAGCAAGCTCACTGTTTGGACCCCATAGGAAACACAGTAGAGTAGAAGAGTGCTCTTTTCTCTAAAGCAGAGTGTGTTTCTTGTAAGGCGAGCTAGCGTTTTTTTCCCAGTTCTAAATGGAGTTGAGTCACATGCAGTTTTTTGTCCTACGAGCAAGAGTTGTTTTCTGGTAAGACGAGTCACTGTTGTTCTCCAATTGCCATACACAGTGCAAATAGCACTCGCGTCTGTTCCCCGCAAGTACAGTGTATTGGACTGAAGAGGAGCTACTGTTCTTGTCAGTTTCCTAAGCAGAGTTGAACTAGATATGGCCCGTGTGTGTAGGAAGCACAGTTCTTTCGTTCTGAGCAAGCTCACTGTTCGGACACCATAGGAAACACAGTAGAGTAGAAGAGTGCTCTTTTCTCAAAAGCAGAGTGTGTTTCATGTAAGGCGAGCTAGCATTTGTTTCCCAGTCCTAAATGGAGTTGAATCACATGCAGTTTCTCGTCCTACGAGCAAGAGTTGTTTTCTGGTAAGGAAAGTCACTATTGCGCTCCCATTGCCATACACAGTGCAAATAGCACTCGCGTCTGTTCTCAGCAAGTACAGTGTATCGGACTGAAGAGGAGCTACTGTTCTTGTCAGTTTCCTAAGCAGAGTTGAACTAGATATGGACCGTGTGTGTAGGAAGCACAGTTCTTTTGTTCTGAGCATGCTCACTGTTCTGTCCCTACAGGAAACACAGTAGAGTAGATGAGTGCTCTTTTCTCTAAAGCAGAGTGTGTTTCTTGTAAGGCCAGCTCGCGTTTGTTTCCCAGTCCTAAATGGAGTTGAGTCACAGACAGATTTTGGTCCTACGAGCAAGACTTGTTTTCTGGTAAGAAGAGTCACTATGGCACTCTAAATGCCATACACAGTGCAAATAGCACTCGCGTCTGTTCCCAGCAAGTACAGTGTATTGGACTGATTAGGAGCTACTGTTCTTGTCAGTTTGCTAAGCAGAGTTGAACTAGATATGTTCCATGTGTGTAGGAAGCACAGTTCTTTTGTTCTGACCAAGCTCACTGTTTGGACCCCATAGGAAACACAGTAGAGTAGAAGAGTGCTCTTTTCTCAAAAGCAGAGTGTGTTTCTTGTAAGGCGAGCTAACGTTTGTTTCCCAGTCCTAAATTGAGTGGAATCACATGCAGTTTGTGGTCCTACGAGCAAGAGTTGTTTTATGGTAAGAATAGTCACTATTGCGCTGCCATTGCCATATACAGGACAAATAGCACTGGCGTCTGTTCCCAGCAAGTACAGTGTATTGGACTGAAGAGGAGCTACTGCTCTGGTCAGGATCCTAAGCAGAATTGAACTAGATATGGCCGTGTGTGCAGGAAGCACAGTTCTTTTGTTCTGAGCAAGCTCACTGTTCGGACCCTATAGGAAACACAGTAGAGTAGAAGAGTGCTCTTTTCTCAAAAGCAGAGTGTGTTTCTTGTAAGGCGAGCTAGCGTTTGTTTCCCAGTCCTAAATGGAGTTGAATCACATGCAGTTTCTTGTCCTAAGAGCAAGAGTTGTTTTATGGTAAGAAGAGTCACTATTGCGCTGCCATTGCCATACACAGTACAAATAGCACTGGCGTCTGTTCCCAGCAAGTACAGTGCATTGGACTGAAGAGGATCTACTGTTCTTGTCAGGTTCCTAAGCAGACTTGAACTAGATATGGCCGTGTGTGTAGGAAGCACAGTTCTTATGTTCTGAGCAAGCTCACTGTTCGGACACCATAGGAAATACAGTAGAGTAGAAGAGTGCTCTTTTCTCAAAAAAAGATTGTGTTTCTTGTAAGGCAAGCTAGAGTTTGTTTCCCAGTCTTAAATGGAGTTGAATTCACATGCAGTTTCTGGTCCTAAGAGCAAGAGTTGTTTTCTGGTAAGGAAAGGCACTATTGCACTCCCCTTGATACATAGTGCAAATAGCTCTCGCGTCTGTTCCCAGCAAGTACAGTGTATCGGACTGAAGAGGAGCTACTGTTCTTGTCAGTTTCCTAAGCAGAGTTGAACTAGATATGGCCCGTGTGTGTAGGAAGCACTGTTCTTATGTTCTGAGCAAGCTCACTGTTCTGGCCCTATAGTAAACACAGTAGAGTAGAAGAGTGCTCTTTTCTCAAAAGCAGAGTGTGTTTTTGTAAGGCGAGCAAGCGTTTGTTTCCTAGTCCTAAATGGAGTTGAATCACATGCAGTTTCTGGTCCTACGAACAAGAGTTTTTTTCTGGTAAGAAAACTCACTATTGCGCTCCCATTGCCCTACACAAGGCAAATAGCACTTGCGTCTTTTCCCAGCAAGTACAGTGTATTGGACTGAATAGGAGCTACTGTTCTTGTCAGTTTCGTAAGCAGAGTTGAACTAGATATGGTCGGTGTGTGTGGGAAGCACAGTTCTTTTTTTCTGAGCAAGCTCACTGTTCGGACCCCATAGGAAACACAGTAGAATAGAAGAGTGCTCTTTTCTCAAAAGCAGAGTGTGTTTCTTGTAAGGTGAGCTAGCGTTTGTTTCCCAGTCCTAAATGGAGTTGAATCTCATGCAGTTTCTGGTCTTACGAGCAAGAGTTGTTTTCTGGTAAGGAAAGTCACTATTGCGCTCCCATTGACATACACAGTGCAAATAGCACTCGCGTCTGTTCCCAGCAAGTACAGTGTATCGGACTGAAGAGGTGCTACTGTTCTTGTCAGTTTCCTAAGCAGAGTTGAACTAGATATGGCCCGTGTGCAGGAAGCACAGTTCTTTTGTTCTGAGCAAGCTCACTGTTCTGGCCCTATAGGAAACACAGTAGAGTAGAAGAGTGCTCTTTTCTCAAATCAGAGTGTGTTTCTTGTAAAGCGAGATAGAGTTTGTTTGCCAGTCCTAAATGGAGTTGAATCACATGCAGTTTCTGGTCCTACGAGCAAGAGTTGTTTTCTGGTAAGAAGAGTCACTATTGCGCTGCCATTGCCCTACACAGGACAAATAGCACTGGTGTCTGTTCCCAGCAAGTACAGTGTATTGGACTGAAGAGGATCTACTGTTCTTGTCAGGTTCCTAAGCAGACTTGAACGAGATATGGCCGTGTGTTTAGGAAGTACAGTTCCTTTTTTCTGAGCAAGTTCACTGTTCTGGTTCTATAGGAAACACAGTAGAGTAGAAGAGTGCTCTTTTCTCAAAAGCAGAGTGTGTTTCTTGTAAAGCGAGCTAGAGTTTGTTTCCCAGTCCTAAATGGAGTTGAATCACATGCAGTTTGTGTTCCTACGAGCAAGAGTTGTTTTCTGGTAAGAAGAGTCACTATTGCGCTGCCATTGCCCTACACAGGACAAATAGCACTGGCGTCTGTTCCCAGCAAGTACAGTGTATTGGACTGAAGAGGATCTACTGTTCTTGTCAGGTTCCTAAGCAGACTTGAACGAGATATGGCCCTGTGTGTGTAGGAAGCACAGTTTTTTTGTTTTGAGCAAGCTCACTTTTCGGAACACATAGGAAACACAGTAGAGTAGAAGAGTGCTCTTTTCTCAAAAGCAGAGTGTGTTTCTTGGAAGTCGAGCTAGCGTTTATTTCCCAGTCCTAAATGGAGTTGAGTCACATGCAGTTTTTTGTCCTACGAGCAAGAGTTGTTTTCTGGTAAGACAAGTCACTATTGTGCTCCAATTGCCATACACAGTGCAAATAGCACTCGCGTCTGTTCCCCGCAAGTACAGTGTATCGGACTGAAGAGGAGCTACTGTTCTTGTCAGTTTCCTAAGCAGAGTTGAACTAGATATGGCCCGTGTGTGTAGGAAGCACCGTTCTTATGTTCTGAGCAAGCTCACTGTTCTGGCCCTATAGGAAACACAGTAGAGTAGAAGAGTGCTCTTTTCTCAAAAGCAGAGTGTGTTTTTGTAAGGCGAGCAAGCGTTTGTTTCCTAGTCCTAAATGGAGTTGAATCACATGCAGTTTCTGGTCCTACGAACAAGAGTTTTTTTCTGGTAAGAAAAGTCATTATTGCGCTCCCATTGCCCTACACAAGGCAAATAGCACTTGCGTCTTTTCCCAGCAAGTACAGTGTATTGGACTGAATAGGAGCTACTGTTCTTGTCAGTTTCCTAAGCAGAGTTGAACTAGATATGGTCCGTGTGTGTAGGAAGCACAGTTCTTTTGTTCTGAGCAAGCTCACTGTTTGGACCCCATAGGAAACACAGTAGAGTAGAAGAGTGCTCTTTTCCCTAAAGCAGAGTGTGTTTCTTGTAAGTCGAGCTAGCGTTTGTTTCCCAGTCCTAAATGGAGTTGAATCACATGCAGTTTCTAATCCTACGAGCAAGAGTTGTTTTATCGTAAGAAGAGTCACTATTGCGCTGCCATTGCCATACACAGGACAAATAGCACTGGCGTCTGTTCCCAGTAAGTACAGTGTATTGTACAGAAGAGGATCTACTGTTCTTGTCAGGTTCCTAAGCAGAATTGAACTAGATATGGCCGTGTGTGTCGGAAGCACAGTTCTAATGTTCTGAGCAAGTTCACTCTTCTGGCTCTATAGGAAACACTGTAGAGTAGAAGAGTGCTCTTTTCTCAAAAGCAGATTGTGTTTATTGTAAGGCGAGCTAGCGTTTGTTTCCCAGTCCTAAATGGAGTCGAGTCACATGCAGTTTTTTGTCCTACGAGCATGAGTTGTTTTCTGGTAAGACAAGTCACTATTGTGCTCCAATTGCCATACACAGTGCAAATAGCACTCGCGTCTGTTCCCTGCAAGAACAGTGTATTAGAAGGAAGAGGAGCTATTGTTTTTGTCAGTTTACTAAGCAGAGTTGAACTAGATATGGCCCGTGTGTGTAGGAAGCACAGTTCTTTTGTTTTGAGCAAGCTCACTGTTCGGACCCCATTGCAAACACAGTAGAGTAGAAGAGTGCTCTTTTCTCAAAAGCAGAGTGTGTTTCATGTAAGGCGAGCTAGCATTTGTTTCCCAGTCCTAAATGGAGTTGAATCTCATGCAGTTTCTGGTCTTACGAGCAATTGTTATTTTCTGGTAAGGAAAGTCACTATTGCGCTCCCATTGACATACACAGTGCAAATAGCACTCGCGTCTGTTCCCAGCAAGTACAGTGTATAGGACTGAAGTGGAGCTACTGTTCTTGTCAGTTTCCTAAGCAGAGTTGAACTAGATTTGGCCCGTGTGTAGGAAGCACAGTTCTTTTGTTCTGAGCAAGCTCACTGTTCTGGCCCTATAGGAAACACAGTAGAGTAGAAGAGTGCTCTTTTATCTAAAGCAGAGTGTGTTTCTTGTAAGGTGAGCTAGCTTTTGTTTCCCAGTCCTAAATGGAGTTGAATCACATGCAGTTTAGGGTCCTACAAGCAAGAGTTGTTTTCTGGTAAGAAGAGTCACTATTGCGCTGCCATTGCCATACACAGGACAAAGAGCACTGGCGTCTGTTCCCAGCAAGTACAGTGTATTGGACTGAAGAGGATCTACTGTTCTTGTCAGGTTCCTAAGCAGACTTGAAGTAGATATGGCCGTGTGTGTAGGAAGCACAGTTCTTTGTTCTGAGCAAGCTCACTCTTCGGACCCCATAGGAAACACAGTAGAATAGAAGAGTGCTCTTTTCTCAAAAGCAGAGTGTGTTTCTTGTAAGGCGAGCTAGCATTTGTTTCCCAGTCCTAAATGGAGTTGAATCACATGCAGTTTCTGGTCTTAAGAGCAAGAGTTGTTTTCTGGTAAGGAAAGTCACTATTGCGCTCCCATTGACATACACAGTGCAAATAGCACTCGCGTCTGTTCCCAGCAAGTACAGTGTATCGGACTGAAGAGGAGCTACTGTTCTTGTCAGTTTCCTAAGCAGAGTTGAACTAGATATGGCCCGTGTGTAGGAAGCACAGTTCTTTTGTTCTGAGCAAGCTCACTGTTCTGGCCCTATAGGAAACACAGTAGAGTAGAAGAGTGCTCTATTCTCTAAAGCAGAGTGTGTTTCTTGTAAGGTGAGCTAGCTTTTGTTTCCCAGTCCTAAATGGAGTTGAATCACATGCAGTTTCTGGTCCTACAAGCAAGAGTTGTTTTCTGGTAAGAAGAGTCACTATTGCGCTGCCATTGCCATACACAGGACAAATAGCACTGGCGTCTGTTCCCAGCAAGTACAGTGTATTGTACAGAAGAGGATCTACTCTTCTTGTCAGGTTCCTAAGCAGAATTGAATTAGATATGGCCGTGTGTGTAGGAAGCACAGTTCTAATGTTCTGAGCAAGTTCACTCTTCTGTCTCTATAGGAAACACAGTAGAGTAGAAGAGTGCTCTTTTCTCAAAAGCAGAGTGTGTTTCTTGGAAGTCGAGCTAGCGTTTGTTTCCTAGTCCTAAATGGAGTTGAGTCACATGCAGTTTTTTGTCCTATGAGCAAGAGTTGTTTTCTGGTAAGACAAGTCACTATTGTGCTCCAATTGCCATACACAGTGCAAATAGCACTCGCGTCTGTTCCCTGCAAGTACAGTGTATTGGAAGGAAGCGGAGCTATTGTTCTTGTCAGTTTACTAAGCAGAGTTGAACTAGATATGGCCCGTGTGTAGGAAGCACAGTTCTTTTGTTCTGAGCAAGCTCAATGTTCGGACCCCATTGCAAACACAGTAGAGTAGAAGAGTGCTCTTTTCTCAAAAGCAGAGTGTGTTTCATGTAAGGCGAGCTAGCATTTGTTTCCCAGTCCTAAATGGAGTTGAATCTCATGCAGTTTCTGGTCTTACGAGCAAGAGTTGTTTTCTGGTAAGGAAAGTCACTATTGCGCTCCCATTGACATACACAGTGCAAATAGCACTCGCGTCTGTTCCCAGCAAGTACAGTGTATCGGACTGAAGAGGAGCTACTGTTCTTGTCAGTTTCCTAAGCAGAGTTGAACTAGATATGGCCCGTGTGTAGGAAGCACAGTTCTTTTGTTCTGAGCAAGCTCACTGTTCTGGCCCTATAGGAAACACAGTAGAGTAGAAGAGTGCTCTTTTCTCTAAAGCAGAGTGTGTTTCTTGTAAGGTGAGCTAGCTTTTGTTTCCCAGTCCTAAATGGAGTTGAATCACATGCAGTTTCTGGTCCTACAAGCAAGAGTTGTTTTCTGGTAAGAAGAGTCACTATTGCACTGCCATTGCCATACACAGGACAAATAGCACTGGCGTCTGTTCCCAGCAAGTACAGTGTATTGGACTGAAGAGGATCTACTGTTCTTGTCAGGTTCCTAAGCAGAAGTGAACTAGATATGGCCGTGTGTGTAGGAAGCACAGTTCTTTTGTTCTGAGCAAGCTCACTGTTCGGACCCCATAGGAAACACAGTAGAGTAGAAGAGTGCTCTTTTCTCAAAAGCAGAGTGTGTTTCTTGTAAGTCGAGCTAGCGTTTGTTTCCCAGTCCTAAATGGAGTTGAGTCACATGCAGTTTTTTGTCCTACGAGCAAGAGTTGTTTTCTGGTAAGAGGAGTCACTATTGTGCTCCAATGCCATACACAGTGAAAATAGCACTCGCGTCTGTTCCCCGCAAGTACAGTGTATCGGACTGAAGAGGAGCTACTGTTCTTGTTTGTTTCCTAAGCAGAGTTGAACTAGATATGGCCCGTGTGTGTAGGAAGCACAGTTCTTTGTTCTGAGCAAGCTCACTCTTCGGACCCAATAGGAAACACAGTAGAATAGAAGAGTGCTCTTTTCTCAAAAGCAGAGTGTGTTTCTTGTAAGGCGAGCTAGCATTTGTTTCCCAGTCCTAAATGGAGTTGAATCACATGCAGTTTCTGGTCCTACGAGCAAGAGTTTTTTTCTGGTAAGGAAAGTCACTATTGCGCTGCCATTGCCATACACAGTGCAAATAGCACTCGCGTCTGTTCCCAGCAAGTACAGTGTATCGGACTGAAGAGGAGCTACTGTTCTTGTCAGTTTCCTAAGCAGAGTTGAACTAGTTAGGGCCCGTGTGTAGGAAGCACAGTTCTTTTGTTCTGAGCAAGCTCACTGTTCTGGCCCTATAGGAAACACAATAGAGTAGAAGAGTGCTCTTTTCTCAAAAGCAGAGTGTGTTTCTTGTATAGCGAGCTAGCATTTGTTTCCCAGTCCTAAATGGAGTTGAATCACATGCAGTTTCTAATCCTACGAGCAAGAGTTGTTTTATGGTAAGAAGAGTCACTATTGCGCTGCCATTGCCATACACAGGACAAATAGCACTGGCGTCTGTTCCCAGCAAGTACAGTGTATTGTACAGAAGAGGATCTACTGTTCTTGTCAGTTTCCTAAGCAGAATTGAACTAGATATGGCCGTGTGTGTAGGAAGCACAGTTCTAATGTTCTGAGCAAGTTCACTCTTCTGGCTCTATAGGAAACACAGTAGAGTAGAAGAGTGCTCTTTTCTCAAAAGCAGAGTGTGTTTCTTGGAAGTCGAGCTAGCATTTGTTTCCTAGTCCTAAATAGAGTTGAGTCGCATGCAGTTTTTTGTCCTACGAGCAAGAGTTTTTTTCTGGTAAGACAAGTCACTATTGTGCTCCAATTTCCATACACAGTGCAAATAGCACTCGCGTCTGTTCCCTGCAAGTACAGTGTATTGGAAGGAAGAGGAGCTATTGTTCTTGTCAGTTTACTAAGCAGAGTTGAACTAGATATGGCCCGTGTGTAGGAAGCACAGTTCTTTTGTTCTGAGCAAGCTCATTGTTCGGACCCCATAGCCAACACAGTAGAGTAGAAGAGTGCTCTTTTCTCAAAAGCAGAGTGTGTTTCATGTAAGGCGAGCTAGCATTTGTTTCCCAGTCCTAAATGGAGTTGAAGCTCATGCAGTTTCTGGTCTTACGAGCAAGAGTTGTTTTCTGGTAAGGAAAGTCACTATTGCGCTCCCATTGACATACACAGTGCAAATAGCACTCGCGTCTGTTCCCAGCAAGTACAGTGTATCGGACTGAAGAGGAGCTACTGTTCTTGTCAGTTTCCTAAGCAGAGTTGAACTAGATATGGCCCGTGTGTGTAGGAAGCACAGTTCTTTTGTTCTGAGCAAGCTCACTCTTCTGGCCCTATAGGAAACACAGTAGAGTAGAAGAGTGCTCTTTTCTCTAAAGCAGAGTGTGATTCTTGTAAGGCGAGCTAGCGTTTGTTTCCCAGTCCTAAATGGAGTTGAATCACATGCAGTTTCTTGTCCTAAGAGCAAGAGTTGTTTTATGGTAAGAAGAGTCACTATTGCGCTGCCATTGCCATACACAGTACAAATAGCACTGGCGTCTGTTCCCAGCAAGTACAGTGCATTGGACTGAAGAGGATCTACTGTTCTTGTCAGGTTCCTAAGCAGACTTGAACTAGATATGGCCGTGTGTGTAGGAAGCACAGTTCTTATGTTCTGAGCAAGCTCACTGTTCGGACACCATAGGAAATACAGTAGAGTAGAAGAGTGCTCTTTTCTCAAAAGCAGAGTGTGTTTCTTGTAAGGCGAGCTATCGTTTGTTTCCCAGTCCTAAATGGAGTTGAATCACATGCATTTTCTGGTCCTAAGAGCAAGAGTTGTTTTCTGGTAAGGAAAGTCACTATTGTGCTCCCCTTGTCATACATAGTGCCAATAGCTCTCACGTCTGTTCCCAGCAAGTACAGGGTATCGGACTGAAGAGGAGCTACTGTTCTTGTCAGTTTCCTAAGCAGAGTTGAACTAGATATGGCCCGTGTGTGTAGGAAGCACAGTTCTTTTGTTCTGAGCAAGCTCACTGTTTGGACCCCATAGGAAACACAGTAGAGTAGAAGAGTGCTCTTTTCTCTAAAGCAGAGTGTGTTTCTTGTAAGGCGAGCTATCGTTTGTTTACCAGTCCTAAATGGAGTTGAATCACATGTAATTCTGGTCCTAAGAGCAAGAGTTGTTTTCTGGTAAGGAAAGTCACTATTGCGCTCCCATTGCAATACACAGTGCAAATAGCTCTCGCGTCTGTTCCCAGCAAGTACAGTGTATCGGACTGAAGAGGAGCTACTGTTCTTGTCAGTTTCCTAAGCAGAGTTGAACTAGATATGGCCCGTGTGTAGGAAGCACAGTTCTTATGTTCTGAGCAAGCTCACTGTTTTGGCCCTACAGGAAACACAGTAGAGTAGAAGAGTGCTCTTTTCTCAAAAGCAGAGTGTGTTTTTGTAAGGCGAGCTAGCGTTTGTTTCCTAGTCCTAAATGGAGTTGAAACACATGCAGTTTCTGGTCCTACGAACAAGAATTGTTTACTGGTAAGGAAAGTCACTATTGCGCTCCCATTGCCCTACACAAGACAAATAGCACTCGCGTCTTTTCCCAGCAAGTACAGTGTATTGGACTGAATAGGAGCTACTGTTCTTGTCAGTTTACTAAGCAGAGTTGAACTAGGTATGGTCCGTGTGTGTAGGAAGCATAGTTCTTTTGTTCTGAACAAGCTCACTGTTTGGACCCTATAGGAAACACAGAAGAGTAGAAGAGTGCTCTTCTCTAAAGCAGAGTGTGTTTCTTGTAAGGCGAGCTAGCGTTTGTTTCCCAGTTCTAAATGGAGTTGAGTCACATGCTTTTTTTTGTCCTATGAGCAAGAGTTGTTTTCTGGTAAGACGAGACACTATTGTGCTCCAATTGCTATACACAGTGCAAATAGCCCTCCCGTCTGTTCCCTGCAAGTAAAGTGTATTGGACTGAAGAGGATCTACTGCTCTGGTCAGGTTCCTAAGCAGAATTGAACTAGATATGGACGTGTGTGTAGGAAGCACAGTTCTTTTGTTCTGAGTAAGCTCACTGTTTGGACCCCATAGGAAACACAGTAGAGTAGAAGAGTGCTCTTTTCTCAAAAGCAGAGTGTGTTTCTTGTAAGGCGAGCTAGCGTTTGTTTCCAAGTTCTAAATGGAGTTGAATCACATGCAGTTTCTGGACCTACGAACAAGATTTGTTTTCTGGTAAGGAAAGTCACTATTGTGCTCCCATTGCCATACACAGGGCAAATAGCACTCGCGTCTTTTCCCAGCAAGTACAGTGTATTGGACTGAAGAGGAGCTACTGTTCTTGTCAGTTTCCTAAGCAGAGTTGAACTACATATGGCCCCTGTGTGTAGGAAGCACAGTTCTTTTGTTCTGAGCAAGCTCACTGTTTGGACCCCATAGGAAACACAGTAGAGTAGAAGAGTGCTCTTTTCTCAAAAGCAGAGTGTGTTTCTTGGAAGTCGAGCTAGCGTTTGTTTCCCAATCCTAAATGGAGTTGAGTCACATGCAGTTTTTTGTCCTACGAGCAAGAGTTGTTTTCTGGTAAGACAAGTCACTATTGTGCTCCAATTGCCATACACAGTGCAAATAGCACTCGCGTCTGTTCCCGCTAGTACAGTGTATTCGACTGAAGGGGAGCTACTGTTCTTGCTTTTTTCATAAGCAGAGTTGAACTAGATATGTCCCGTGTGTGTAGGAAGCACAGTTCTTTTGTTCTGAGCAAGCTCACTGTTTGGACCCCATAGGAAACACAGTAGAGTAGAAGAGTGCTCTTTTCTCAAAAGCAGAGTGTGTTTCTTGTAAGGCGAGTTAGCATTTGTTTCCCAGTCCTAAATGGAGTGGAATCACATGCAGCTTCTGGTTCTACGAGCAAGAGATATTTTATGGTAAGAATAGTCACTATTGCGCTGCCATTGCCATATACAGGACAAATAGCAATGGCGTCTGTTTCCAGCAAGTACAGTGTATCAGACTGAAGAGGATCTACTGCTCTGGTTAGGTTCCTAAGCAGAATTGAACTAGTTATGGCCTGTGTGTTTAGGAAGCACAGTTATTATGTTCTGAGCAAGCTCACTGTTCTGGCCCTATTGGAAACACAGTAGAGTAGAAGAGTGCTCTTTTCTCTAAAGCAGAGTGTGTTTCTTGTAAGGCGAGCTCGCGTTTAATTCCCAGTCCTAAGTGGAGTTGAGTCACATGCAGTTTTTGGTCCTATGAGCAAGAGATGTTTTCTGGTAAGAAGAGTCACTATTGTGCTCCAAATGCCATACACAGTGCAAATAGCACTCGCGTCTGTTCCCAGCAAGTACAGTGTATTGGACTGAATAGGTACTACTGTTCTTGTCAGTTTCCTAAGCAGAGTTGAACTGTATATGATCCATGTGTGTAGGAAGCACAGTTCTTTTGTTCTGAGCAAGCTCACTGTTTGGACCCCATAGGAAACACAGTAGAGTAGAAGAGTGCTCTTTTCTCTAAAGCAGTGTGTTTCTTGTAAGGCGAGCTAGCGTTTGTTTCCCAGTCCTAAATGGACTTGAATCGCATGCAGTTTCTGGTCCTACGAGCAAGAGTTGTTTTCTGGCAAGGAAAGTCACTATTGCGCTCCCATTGCCATACACAGTGCAAATAGCACATGTGTCTGTTCCCAGCAAGTACAGTGTATTGGAATGAAGAGGACCTACTATTCTTGTCAGTTTCCTAAGCAAAGTTGAACTAGATATGGCCCGTGTGTCTAGGAAGCACAGTTCATTTGTTCTTAGCAAGCTCACTGTTTGGACCGCATTGGAAACACAGTAGAGTAGAAGAGTGTTCTTTTCTCAAAAGCAGAGTATATTTCTTGTAAGGCGAGCCAGCGTTTGTTTCCCAGTCTTAAATGGAGTTGAATCAAATGCAGTTTCTGGTCCTACGAGCAAGAGTTGTTTTCTGGTAAGGAAAGTCACTATTGCGCTCCCATTGCCATACACAGTGCAAATAGCACTCGCGTCTGTTCCCAGTAAGTACAGTGTATCAGACTGAAGAGGAGCTACTCTTCTTGAAGTTTCCTAAGCAGAGTTGAACTAGATATGGCCCGTGTGTGTAGGAAGCACAGTTCTTATGTTCTGAGCAAGCTCACTGTTCTGGCCATATAGGAAACACAGTAGAGTAAATGAGTGCTCTTTTCTCTAAAGCAGAGTGTGTTTCTTGTAAGGCGAGCTAGCGTTTGTTTCCTAGTCCTAAATGGAGTTGAATCACATGCAGTTTCTGGTCCTACGAACAAGAGTTGTTTTCTGGTAATGAAAGTCACATTGCGCTCCGATTGCCATACACAGTGCAAAGAGCACTCGCATCTGTTCCCAGCAAGTACAGTGTATTGGACTGAATAGGTGCTACTGTTCTTGTCAGTTTCCTAAGCAGAGTTGAACTACATATGGCCCGTGTGTTTAGGAAGTACAGTTATTATGTTCTGAGCAAGCTCACTGTTCTGGCCCTATAGGAAACACAGTACAGTAGAAGAGTGCTCTTTTCTCTAAAGCAGAGTGTGTTTCTTGTAAGGCGAGCTCGCGTTTATTTCCCAGTCTTAAATGGAGTTGAGTCACATGCAGTTTTTGGTCCTATGAGCAAGAGATGTTTTGTGGTAAGAAGAGTCACTATTGTGCTCCAAATGCCATACACAGTGCAAATAGCACTCGCGTCTGTTCCCAGCAACTACAGTGTATTGGACTGAATAGGAGCTACTGTTCTTGTCAGTTTCCTAAGCAGAGTTTAACTAGTTATGGTCCATGTGTGTAGGAAGCACAGTTCTTTTGTTCTTTGCAAGCTCACTGTTTGGACCCCATAGGAAACCCAGTAGAGTAGAAGAGTGCTCTTTTCTTAAAAGCAGAGTGTGTTTCTTTTAAGGCGAGCTAGCATTTGTTTCCCAGTCCTAAATGGCTTTGAATCACATGCAGTTTGTGGTCCTACGAGCAAGAGTTGTTTTCTGGTAAGGAAAGTCACTATTGCACTCCCATTGCCATACACAGTGCAAATAGCACTCCCGTCTGTTCCCAGCAAGTACAGTGTATTGGACTGAAGAGGAGCTACTGTTCTTCTCAGTTTCCTAAGCAGAGTTGAACTAGATATGGCCCGTGTGTCTAGGAAGCACAGTTCATTTGTTCTGAGCAAGCTCACTGATCTGGTCCTATAGGAAACACAGTAGAATAGAAGAGTGCTCTTTTCTCAAAAGCAGAGTGTGTTTCTTGCAAGGCGAGCTAGCGTTTGTTTCCCAGTCCTAAATGGAGTTGAATCCCATGCAGTTTCTGGTACTACGAGCAAGAATTGTTTTCTGGTAAGAAGAGTCACTCTTACGCTCCCATTGCAATACACAGGACAAATAGCACTGGCGTCTGTTCGCAGCAAGTACAGTGTATTGGACTGAAGAGGATCTACTGTTCTTGTCAAGTTCCTAAGCAGAATTTAACTAGATATGGCAGTGTGTGTAGGAAGCACAGATCTTTTGTTCAGAGTAAGCTCACTGTTCGGACCCCATAGGAAACACAGTAGAGTAGAAGAGTGCTCTTTTCTCTAAAGCAGAATGTGTTTCTTGTAAGGCGAGCTCGCGTTGTTTCCCAGTCCTAAATGGAGTTGAATCACATGCAGTTTCTGGTCCTACGAGCAAGAGTTGTTTTCTGGTAAGGAAAGTCACTATTGTGCTCCCATTGCCATCCACAGTGCAAATAGCTCTCGCGTCTGTTCCCAGTAAGTACAGTGTATCGGACTGAAGAGAAGCTACTGTTCTTGTCAGTGTACTAAGCAGAGTTGAACTAGATCTGGCCCGTGTGTAGGAAGCACAGTTCTTTTGTTCTGAGCAAGCTCACTGTTCTGGCCCTATAGGAAACACAGTAGAGTAGAAGAGTGCTCTTTTCTCTAAAGCAGAGTGTGTTTCTTGTAAGGCGAGCTCGCGTTTATTTCCCAGTCCTAAATGGAGTTGAGTCACATGCAGTTTTTGGTCCTATGAGCAAGAGATGTTTTCTGGTAAGAAGAGTCACTATTGTGCTCCAAATGCCATACACAGTGCAAATAGTACTCGCGTCTGTTCCCAGCAAGTACAGTGTATTGGACTGAATAGTAGCTACTGTTCTTGTCAGTTTCCTAAGCAGAGTTTAACTAGATATGGTCCATGTGTGTAGGAAGCACAGTTCTTTTGTTCTTTGCAAGCTCACTCTTTGGATCCCATAGGAAACACAGTAGAGTAGAAGAGTGCTCATTTCTTAAAAGCAGAGTGTGTTTCTTTTAAGGCGAGCTAGCATTTGTTTCCCAGTCCGAAACGGAGTTGAATCACATGCAGTTTCTGGTCCTACGATCAAGAGTTGTTTTCTGGTAAGGAAAGTCACTATTGTGCTCCCATTGCCATACACAGTGCAAATAGCACTGGCGTCTGTTCCCAGCAAGTACAGTGTATTGGACTGAATAGGTACTACTGTTCTTGTCAGTTTCCTAAGCAGAGTTGAACTAGATATGGCCCTTGTGTCTATGAAGCACAGTTCTTTTGTTCTGAGCAAGCTCACTGTTTGGACCCCATAAGAAACACAGTAGAGAAGAGTGCTCTTTTCTCTAAAGCAGAGTGTGTTTCTTGTAAGGCGAGCTAGCATTTGTTTCCCAGTCCTAAATGGAGTTGAATCCCATGCAGTTTCTGGTACTACGAGCAAGAGTTGTTTTCTGGTAAGAAGAGTCACTATTGCGCTGCCATTGCCATACACAGGACAAATAGCACTGGCGTCCTTTCGCAGCAAGTACAGTGTATTGGACTGAAGAGGATCTACTGTTCTTGTCAGGTTCCTAAGCAGAATTGAACTAGATATGGCAGTGTGTGTAGGAAGCACAGTTCTTTTGTTCAGAGCAAGCTCACTGTTCGGACCCCATTGGAAACACAGTAGAGTAGAAGAGTGCTCTTTTTTCTAAAGCAAAGTGTGTTTCTTGTAAGGCAAGCTAGCGTTTGTTTCCCAGTCCTAAATGGAGTGGAATCTCATGCAGTTTCTGGTCCTATGATCAAGAGTTTTTTTATGGTAAGAATAGTCACTATAGCGCTGCCATTGCCATACACAGGACAAATAGCACTGGCGTCTGTTCGCAGCAAGTACAATATATTGGACTGAAGAGGATCTACTGTTCTTGTCAGGTTCCTAAGCAGAACTGAACTAGATATGGCCGTGTGTGTAGGAAGTACAGTTCTTTTGTTCTGAGCAAGCTCACTGTTCTGGCCCTATAGGAAACACAGTAGAGTAGAAGAGTGCTCTTTTCTCAAAAGCAGAGTGTGTTTCTTGTAAGGCGAGCTTGCGTTTGTTTCCCAGTCCTAAATGGAGTTGACTCACATGCAGTTTTTTTGTCCTACAAGCAAGAGTTGTTTTCTTGTATGAAGAGTCACTATTGTGCTCCCATTGCCATACACACTGCAAATAGCACTCACGTTTGCTCCCTGCAAGTACAGAGTATTGGACTGAAGAGGAGCTCCTGTTCTTGTCAGTTTCCTAAGTAGAGTTGAACTAGATATGGCCCGTGTGTAGGAAGCACAGTTCTTTTGTTCTCAGCAAGCTCACTGTTCTGGCCCTATAGGAAACACAGTAGAGTAGAAGAGTGCTCTTTTTCTAAAGCAGAGTGTGTTTCTTTTAAGGCGAGCTAGCGTTTGTTTCCCAGTCTTAAATGGAGTTGAATCACATGCAGTTTCTGGTCCTACGATCAAGAGTTGTTTTCTCGTAAGGAAAGTCACTATTGTGCTCCCATTGCCATACACAGTGCAAATAGCACTGGCGTCTGTTCCCAGCAAGTACAGTGTATTGGACTGAAGAGGTACTACTGTTCTTGTCAGTTTCCTAAGCAGAGTTGAACTGTATATGATCCATGTGTGTAGGAAGCACAGTTCTTTGGTTCTGAGCAAGCTCACTGTTTTGACCCCATAGGAAACACAGTAGAGTAGAAGAGTGCTCTTTTCTCTACAGCAGAGTGTGTTTCTTGTAAGGCGAGCTAGCATTTGTTTCCCAGTCCTAAATGGCGTTGAATCACATGCAGTTTGTGGTCCTACGAGCAAGAGTTGTTTTCTGGTAAGGAAAGTCACCATTGCGCTCCCATTGCCATACACAATGCAAATAGCACTCCCGTCTCTTCCCAGCAAGTACAGTGTATTGGACTGAAGAGGAGCTACTGTTCTTCTCAGTTTCCTAAGCAGAGTTGAACTAGATATAGCCCGTGTGTCTAGGAAGCACAGTTCTTTTGTTCTGAGCAAGCTCACTGTTCTGGCCCTATAGGAAACACAGTAGAGTAGAAGAGTGCTCTTTTCTCAAAAGCAGAGTGTGTTTATTGTAAGGTGAGCTAGCGTTTGTTTCCCAGTCCTAAATGGAGTTGAATCCCATGCAGTTTCTGGTACTACGAGCAAGAATTGTTTTCTGGTAAGAAGAGTCACTATTGCGCTCCCATTGCCATACACAGGACAAATAGCACTGGCGTCTGTTCGCAGCAAGTACAGTGAATTGGACTGAAGAGGATCTACTGTTCTTGTCAGGTTCCTAAGCAGAATTATACTAGATATGGCAGTGTGTGTAGGAAGCACAGATCTTTTGTTCAGAGCAAGCTCACTGTTCGGACCCCATAGGAAACACAGTAGAGTAGAAGAGTGCTCTTTTCTCTAAAGCAGAGTGTGTTTCTTGTAAGGCGAGCTCGCGTTTGTTTCCCAGTCCTAAATGGAGTTGAATCACATGCAGTTTCTGGTCCTAAGAGCAAGAGTTGTTTTATGGTAAGAGGAGTCACTATTGCGCTGCCATTGCCATACACAGGACAAATAGGACTGGCGTCTGCTCCCAGCAAGTACAGTGTATTGGACTGAAGAGGATCTTCTGTTCTTGTCAGGTTACTAAGCAGACTTGAACTAGATATGGCCGTGTGTGTAGGAAGCACAGTTCTTTTGTTCTGAGCAAGCTCACTGTTCGGACCCCATAGGAAACACAGAGTAGAAGAGTGCTCTTTTCTCAAAAGCAGAGTGTGTTTCTTGTAAGTGGAGCTAGCATTTGTTTCCCAGTCCTAAATGAAGTTGAATCACATGCAGTTTCTGATCCTACGAGCAAGAGTTGTTTTCTGGTAAGGAAAGTCACTATTGCGCTCCCATTGCAATACACAGTGCAAATAGCACTCGTGTCTGTTCCCAGCAAGTACCGTGTATTGGACTGAATAGAAGCTACTGTTCTTGTCAGTTTCCTAAGCAGAGTTGAACTACATATGGTCCGTGTGTGTAGGAAGCACAGTTATTATATTCTGAGCAAGCTCACTGTTCTGGCCCTATAGGAAACACAGTAGAGTAGAAGAGTGCTCTTTTCTCTAAAGCAGAGTGTGTTTCTTGTAAGGCGAGCTAGCGTTTGTTTCCTAGTCCTAAATGGAGTTGAGTCACAGGCAGTTTTTTGTCCTACGAGCAAGAGTTGTTTTCTGGTAAGAAGAGTCATTATTGCGTTCCAAATGCCATACACAGTGCAAATAGCACTCGCGTCTGTTCCCAGCAAGTACAGTGTATTGGACTGAATAGAAGCTACTGTTCTTGTCAGTTTCCTAAGCAGAGTTGAACTAGATATGGCCCGTGTGTAGGAAGCACAGTTCTTTTGTTCCGAGCAAGCACACTGTTTGGAGCCCATAGGAAACACAGTAGAGTAGAAGAGTGCTCTTTTCTCAAAAGCAGAGTGTGTTTCTTGTAAGGCGAGCTAGCGTTTGTTTCCCATTTCTAAATAGAGTTGAATTACATGCAGTTTCTGGTCCTAAAAGCAAGAGTTGTTTTCTGGTAAGGAAAGTCAGTATTGCGCTCCCATTGCCATACACAGTGCAAATAGCACTCGCGACTGTTCCCAGCAAGTACAGTGTATCGGACTGAAGAGGAGCTACTGTTCTTGTCAGTTTACTAAGCAGAGTTGAACTCGATTTGGGCTGTGTATATAGGAAGCACAGTTCTTTTGTTCTGAGCAAGCTCACTGTTTGGACCCCATAGGAAACACAGTAGATTAGAAGAGTGCTCTTTTCTCTAAAGCAGAGTATGTTTATTGTAAGGCGAGCTATCATTTGTATCCCAGTCCTAAATGGTGTGGAATCACATGCAGTTTCTGGTCCTACGATCAAGAGTTGTTTTCTCGTAAGGAAAGTCACTTTTGTGTTCCCATTGCCATACACAGTGCAAATAGCGCATGCGTCTGTTCCCAGCAAGTACAGTGTATCGGACTGAAGAGGAGCTACTGTTCTTGTCAGTTTCCTAAGCAGAGTTGAACTACATATGGCCCCTGTGTGTAGGAGGCACAATTCTTATGTTCTGTGCAAGCTCACTGTTCTGGCCCTATAGGAAACACAGTAGAGTAGAAGAGTGCTCTTTTCTCTAAAGCAGAGTGTGTTTCTTGTAAGGCGAGCTCGCGTTGTTTCCCAGTCCTAAATGGAGTTGAATCACATGCAGTTTCTGGTCCTACGAGCAAGAGTTGTTTTCTGGTAAGGAAAGTCACTATTGCGCTCCCATTGCCATCCACAGTGCAAATAGCTCTCCCGTCTGTTCCCAGTAAGTACAGTGTATCGGACTGAAGAGAAGCTACTGTTCTTGTCAGTGTACTAAGCAGAGTTGAACTAGATCTGGCCCGTGTGTAGGAAGCACAGTTCTTTTGTTCTGAGCAAGCTCACTGTTCTGGCCCTATAGGAAACACAGTAGAGTAGAAGAGTGCTCTTTTCTCTAAAGCAGAGTTTGTTTCTTGTAAGGCGAGCTCGCGTTTATTTCCCAGTCCTAAATGGAGTTGAGTCACATGCAGTTTTTGGTCCTATGAGCAAGAGATGTTTTCTGGTAAGAAGAGTGACTATTGTGCTCCAAATGCCATACACAGTGCAAATAGTACTCGCGTCTGTTCCCAGCAAGTACAGTGTATTGGACTGAAGAGGTGCTACTGTTCTTGTCAGTTTCCTAAGCAGAGTTGAACTACATATGGCCCGTGTGTTTAGGAAGTACAGTTATTATGTTCTGAGCAAGCTCACTGTTCTGGCCCTATAGGAAACACAGTACAGTAGAAGAGTGCTCTTTTCTCTAAAGCAGAGTGTGTTTCTTGTAAGGCGAGCTCGCGTTTATTTCCCAGTCTTAAATGGAGTTGAGTCACATGCAGTTTTTGGTCCTATGAGCAAGAGATGTTTTGTGGTAAGAAGAGTCACTATTGTGCTCCAAATGCCATACACAGTGCAAATAGCACTCGCGTCTGTTCCCAGCAACTACAGTGTATTGGACTGAATAGGAGCTACTGTTCTTGTCAGTTTCCTAAGCAGAGTTTAACTAGTTATGGTCCATGTGTGTAGGAAGCACAGTTCTTTTGTTCTTTGCAAGCTCACTGTTTGGACCCCATAGGAAACCCAGTAGAGTAGAAGAGTGCTCTTTTCTTAAAAGCAGAGTGTGTTTCTTTTAAGGCGAGCTAGCATTTGTTTCCCAGTCCTAAATGGCTTTGAATCACATGCAGTTTGTGGTCCTACGAGCAAGAGTTGTTTTCTGGTAAGGAAAGTCACTATTGCACTCCCATTGCCATACACAGTGCAAATAGCACTCCCGTCTGTTCCCAGCAAGTACAGTGTATTGGACTGAAGAGGAGCTACTGTTCTTCTCAGTTTCCTAAGCAGAGTTGAACTAGATATGGCCCGTGTGTCTAGGAAGCACAGTTCATTTGTTCTGAGCAAGCTCACTGATCTGGTCCTATAGGAAACACAGTAGAATAGAAGAGTGCTCTTTTCTCAAAAGCAGAGTGTGTTTCTTGCAAGGCGAGCTAGCGTTTGTTTCCCAGTCCTAAATGGAGTTGAATCCCATGCAGTTTCTGGTACTACGAGCAAGAATTGTTTTCTGGTAAGAAGAGTCACTCTTACGCTCCCATTGCAATACACAGGACAAATAGCACTGGCGTCTGTTCGCAGCAAGTACAGTGTATTGGACTGAAGAGGATCTACTGTTCTTGTCAAGTTCCTAAGCAGAATTTAACTAGATATGGCAGTGTGTGTAGGAAGCACAGATCTTTTGTTCAGAGTAAGCTCACTGTTCGGACCCCATAGGAAACACAGTAGAGTAGAAGAGTGCTCTTTTCTCTAAAGCAGAATGTGTTTCTTGTAAGGCGAGCTCGCGTTGTTTCCCAGTCCTAAATGGAGTTGAATCACATGCAGTTTCTGGTCCTACGAGCAAGAGTTGTTTTCTGGTAAGGAAAGTCACTATTGTGCTCCCATTGCCATCCACAGTGCAAATAGCTCTCGCGTCTGTTCCCAGTAAGTACAGTGTATCGGACTGAAGAGAAGCTACTGTTCTTGTCAGTGTACTAAGCAGAGTTGAACTAGATCTGGCCCGTGTGTAGGAAGCACAGTTCTTTTGTTCTGAGCAAGCTCACTGTTCTGGCCCTATAGGAAACACAGTAGAGTAGAAGAGTGCTCTTTTCTCTAAAGCAGAGTGTGTTTCTTGTAAGGCGAGCTCGCGTTTATTTCCCAGTCCTAAATGGAGTTGAGTCACATGCAGTTTTTGGTCCTATGAGCAAGAGATGTTTTCTGGTAAGAAGAGTCACTATTGTGCTCCAAATGCCATACACAGTGCAAATAGTACTCGCGTCTGTTCCCAGCAAGTACAGTGTATTGGACTGAATAGTAGCTACTGTTCTTGTCAGTTTCCTAAGCAGAGTTTAACTAGATATGGTCCATGTGTGTAGGAAGCACAGTTCTTTTGTTCTTTGCAAGCTCACTCTTTGGATCCCATAGGAAACACAGTAGAGTAGAAGAGTGCTCATTTCTTAAAAGCAGAGTGTGTTTCTTTTAAGGCGAGCTAGCATTTGTTTCCCAGTCCGAAACGGAGTTGAATCACATGCAGTTTCTGGTCCTACGATCAAGAGTTGTTTTCTGGTAAGGAAAGTCACTATTGTGCTCCCATTGCCATACACAGTGCAAATAGCACTGGCGTCTGTTCCCAGCAAGTACAGTGTATTGGACTGAATAGGTACTACTGTTCTTGTCAGTTTCCTAAGCAGAGTTGAACTAGATATGGCCCTTGTGTCTATGAAGCACAGTTCTTTTGTTCTGAGCAAGCTCACTGTTTGGACCCCATAAGAAACACAGTAGAGAAGAGTGCTCTTTTCTCTAAAGCAGAGTGTGTTTCTTGTAAGGCGAGCTAGCATTTGTTTCCCAGTCCTAAATGGAGTTGAATCCCATGCAGTTTCTGGTACTACGAGCAAGAGTTGTTTTCTGGTAAGAAGAGTCACTATTGCGCTGCCATTGCCATACACAGGACAAATAGCACTGGCGTCCTTTCGCAGCAAGTACAGTGTATTGGACTGAAGAGGATCTACTGTTCTTGTCAGGTTCCTAAGCAGAATTGAACTAGATATGGCAGTGTGTGTAGGAAGCACAGTTCTTTTGTTCAGAGCAAGCTCACTGTTCGGACCCCATTGGAAACACAGTAGAGTAGAAGAGTGCTCTTTTTTCTAAAGCAAAGTGTGTTTCTTGTAAGGCAAGCTAGCGTTTGTTTCCCAGTCCTAAATGGAGTGGAATCTCATGCAGTTTCTGGTCCTATGATCAAGAGTTTTTTTATGGTAAGAATAGTCACTATAGCGCTGCCATTGCCATACACAGGACAAATAGCACTGGCGTCTGTTCGCAGCAAGTACAATATATTGGACTGAAGAGGATCTACTGTTCTTGTCAGGTTCCTAAGCAGAACTGAATTAGATATGGCCGTGTGTGTAGGAAGTACAGTTCTTTTGTTCTGAGCAAGCTCACTGTTCTGGCCCTATAGGAAACACAGTAGAGTAGAAGAGTGCTCTTTTCTCAAAAGCAGAGTGTGTTTCTTGTAAGGCGAGCTTGCGTTTGTTTCCCAGTCCTAAATGGAGTTGACTCACATGCAGTTTTTTTGTCCTACAAGCAAGAGTTGTTTTCTTGTATGAAGAGTCACTATTGTGCTCCCATTGCCATACACACTGCAAATAGCACTCACGTTTGCTCCCTGCAAGTACAGAGTATTGGACTGAAGAGGAGCTCCTGTTCTTGTCAGTTTCCTAAGTAGAGTTGAACTAGATATGGCCCGTGTGTAGGAAGCACAGTTCTTTTGTTCTCAGCAAGCTCACTGTTCTGGCCCTATAGGAAACACAGTAGAGTAGAAGAGTGCTCTTTTTTTAAAGCAGAGTGTGTTTCTTTTAAGGCGAGCTAGCGTTTGTTTCCCAGTCTTAAATGGAGTTGAATCACATGCAGTTTCTGGTCCTACGATCAAGAGTTGTTTTCTCGTAAGGAAAGTCACTATTGTGCTCCCATTGCCATACACAGTGCAAATAGCACTGGCGTCTGTTCCCAGCAAGTACAGTGTATTGGACTGAAGAGGTACTACTGTTCTTGTCAGTTTCCTAAGCAGAGTTGAACTGTATATGATCCATGTGTGTAGGAAGCACAGTTCTTTGGTTCTGAGCAAGCTCACTGTTTTGACCCCATAGGAAACACAGTAGAGTAGAAGAGTGCTCTTTTCTCTACAGCAGAGTGTGTTTCTTGTAAGGCGAGCTAGCATTTGTTTCCCAGTCCTAAATGGCGTTGAATCACATGCAGTTTGTGGTCCTACGAGCAAGAGTTGTTTTCTGGTAAGGAAAGTCACCATTGCGCTCCCATTGCCATACACAATGCAAATAGCACTCCCGTCTCTTCCCAGCAAGTACAGTGTATTGGACTGAAGAGGAGCTACTGTTCTTCTCAGTTTCCTAAGCAGAGTTGAACTAGATATAGCCCGTGTGTCTAGGAAGCACAGTTCTTTTGTTCTGAGCAAGCTCACTGTTCTGGCCCTATAGGAAACACAGTAGAGTAGAAGAGTGCTCTTTTCTCAAAAGCAGAGTGTGTTTATTGTAAGGTGAGCTAGCGTTTGTTTCCCAGTCCTAAATGGAGTTGAATCCCATGCAGTTTCTGGTACTACGAGCAAGAATTGTTTTCTGGTAAGAAGAGTCACTATTGCGCTCCCATTGCCATACACAGGACAAATAGCACTGGCGTCTGTTCGCAGCAAGTACAGTGAATTGGACTGAAGAGGATCTACTGTTCTTGTCAGGTTCCTAAGCAGAATTATACTAGATATGGCAGTGTGTGTAGGAAGCACAGATCTTTTGTTCAGAGCAAGCTCACTGTTCGGACCCCATAGGAAACACAGTAGAGTAGAAGAGTGCTCTTTTCTCTAAAGCAGAGTGTGTTTCTTGTAAGGCGAGCTCGCGTTTGTTTCCCAGTCCTAAATGGAGTTGAATCACATGCAGTTTCTGGTCCTAAGAGCAAGAGTTGTTTTATGGTAAGAGGAGTCACTATTGCGCTGCCATTGCCATACACAGGACAAATAGGACTGGCGTCTGCTCCCAGCAAGTACAGTGTATTGGACTGAAGAGGATCTTCTGTTCTTGTCAGGTTACTAAGCAGACTTGAACTAGATATGGCCGTGTGTGTAGGAAGCACAGTTCTTTTGTTCTGAGCAAGCTCACTGTTCGGACCCCATAGGAAACACAGAGTAGAAGAGTGCTCTTTTCTCAAAAGCAGAGTGTGTTTCTTGTAAGTGGAGCTAGCATTTGTTTCCCAGTCCTAAATGAAGTTGAATCACATGCAGTTTCTGATCCTACGAGCAAGAGTTGTTTTCTGGTAAGGAAAGTCACTATTGCGCTCCCATTGCAATACACAGTGCAAATAGCACTCGTGTCTGTTCCCAGCAAGTACCGTGTATTGGACTGAATAGAAGCTACTGTTCTTGTCAGTTTCCTAAGCAGAGTTGAACTACATATGGTCCGTGTGTGTAGGAAGCACAGTTATTATATTCTGAGCAAGCTCACTGTTCTGGCCCTATAGGAAACACAGTAGAGTAGAAGAGTGCTCTTTTCTCTAAAGCAGAGTGTGTTTCTTGTAAGGCGAGCTAGCGTTTGTTTCCTAGTCCTAAATGGAGTTGAGTCACAGGCAGTTTTTTGTCCTACGAGCAAGAGTTGTTTTCTGGTAAGAAGAGTCATTATTGCGTTCCAAATGCCATACACAGTGCAAATAGCACTCGCGTCTGTTCCCAGCAAGTACAGTGTATTGGACTGAATAGAAGCTACTGTTCTTGTCAGTTTCCTAAGCAGAGTTGAACTAGATATGGCCCGTGTGTAGGAAGCACAGTTCTTTTGTTCCGAGCAAGCACACTGTTTGGAGCCCATAGGAAACACAGTAGAGTAGAAGAGTGCTGTTTTCTCAAAAGCAGAGTGTGTTTCTTGTAAGGCGAGCTAGCGTTTGTTTCCCATTTCTAAATAGAGTTGAATTACATGCAGTTTCTGGTCCTAAAAGCAAGAGTTGTTTTCTGGTAAGGAAAGTCAGTATTGCGCTCCCATTGCCATACACAGTGCAAATAGCACTCGCGACTGTTCCCAGCAAGTACAGTGTATCGGACTGAAGAGGAGCTACTGTTCTTGTCAGTTTACTAAGCAGAGTTGAACTCGATTTGGGCTGTGTATATAGGAAGCACAGTTCTTTTGTTCTGAGCAAGCTCACTGTTTGGACCCCATAGGAAACACAGTAGATTAGAAGAGTGCTCTTTTCTCTAAAGCAGAGTATGTTTATTGTAAGGCGAGCTATCATTTGTATCCCAGTCCTAAATGGTGTGGAATCACATGCAGTTTCTGGTCCTACGATCAAGAGTTGTTTTCTCGTAAGGAAAGTCACTTTTGTGTTCCCATTGCCATACACAGTGCAAATAGCGCATGCGTCTGTTCCCAGCAAGTACAGTGTATCGGACTGAAGAGGAGCTACTGTTCTTGTCAGTTTCCTAAGCAGAGTTGAACTACATATGGCCCCTGTGTGTAGGAGGCACAATTCTTATGTTCTGTGCAAGCTCACTGTTCTGGCCCTATAGGAAACACAGTAGAGTAGAAGAGTGCTCTTTTCTCTAAAGCAGAGTGTGTTTCTTGTAAGGCGAGCTCGCGTTGTTTCCCAGTCCTAAATGGAGTTGAATCACATGCAGTTTCTGGTCCTACGAGCAAGAGTTGTTTTCTGGTAAGGAAAGTCACTATTGCGCTCCCATTGCCATCCACAGTGCAAATAGCTCTCCCGTCTGTTCCCAGTAAGTACAGTGTATCGGACTGAAGAGAAGCTACTGTTCTTGTCAGTGTACTAAGCAGAGTTGAACTAGATCTGGCCCGTGTGTAGGAAGCACAGTTCTTTTGTTCTGAGCAAGCTCACTGTTCTGGCCCTATAGGAAACACAGTAGAGTAGAAGAGTGCTCTTTTCTCTAAAGCAGAGTTTGTTTCTTGTAAGGCGAGCTCGCGTTTATTTCCCAGTCCTAAATGGAGTTGAGTCACATGCAGTTTTTGGTCCTATGAGCAAGAGATGTTTTCTGGTAAGAAGAGTGACTATTGTGCTCCAAATGCCATACACAGTGCAAATAGTACTCGCGTCTGTTCCCAGCAAGTACAGTGTATTGGACTGAATAGTAGCTACTGTTCTTGTCAGTTTCCTAAGCAGAGTTTAACTAGATATGGTCCATGTGTGTAGGAAGCACAGTTCTTTTGTTCTTTGCAAGCTCACTGTTTGGATCCCATAGGAAACACAGTAGAGTAGAAGAGTGCTCTTTTCTTAAAAGCAGAGTGTGTTTCTTGTAAGGCGAGCTAGCATTTGTTTCCCAGTCCTAAATGGAGTTGAATCACATGCAGTTTCTGGTCCTACGATCAAGAGTTGTTTTCTGGTAAGGAAAGTCACTATTGTGCTCCCATTGCCATACACAGTGCAAATAGCACTGGCGTCTGTTCCAAGCAAGTACAGTGTATTGGACTGAATAGGTACTACTGTTCTTGTCAGTTTCCTAAGCAGAGTTGAACTGGATATGGCCCTTGTGTCTAGGAAGCACAGTTCTTTTGTTCTGAGCAAGCTCACTGTTTGGACCCCTAAGAAAAACAGTAGAGTAGAGTGCTCTTTTCTCTAAAGCAGAGTGTGTTTCTTGTAAGGCGAGCTAGCATTTGTTTCCCAGTCCTAAATGGAGTTGAATCCCATGCAGTTTCTGGTACTACGAGCAAGAGTTGTTTTCTGGTAAGAAGAGTAACTATTGCGCTGCCATTGCCATACACAGGACAAATAGCACTGGCGTCCTTTCGCAGCAAGTACAGTGTATTGGACTGAAGAGGATATACTGTTCTTGTCAGGTTCCTAAGCAGAATTGAACTAGATATGGCAGTGTGTGTAGGAAGCACAGATCTTTTGTTCAGAGCAAGCTCACTGTTCGGACCCCATTGGAAACACAGTAGAGTAGAAGAGTGCTCTTTTTTCTAAAGCAAAGTGTGTTTCTTGTAAGGCAAGCTAGCGTTTGTTTCCCAGTCCTAAATGGAGTGGAATCTCATGCAGTTTCTGGTCCTACGATCAAGAGTTGTTTTATGGTAAGAATAGTCACTATAGCGCTGCCATTGCCATACACAGGACAAATAGCACTGGCGTCTGTTCGCAGCAAGTACAGTATATTGGACTGAAGAGGATCTACTGTTCTTGTCAGGTTCCTAAGCAGAATTGAACTAGATATGGCCGTGTGTGTAGGAAGTACAGTTCTTTTGTTCTGAGCAAGCTCACTGTTCTGGCCCTATAGGAAACACAGTAGAGTAGAAGAGTGCTCTTTTCTCAAAAGCAGAGTGTGTTTCTTGTAAGGCGAGCTTGCGTTTGTTTCCCAGTCCTAAATGGAGTTGAGTCACATGCAGGTTTTTTGTCCTACAAGCAAGAGTTGTTTTCTTGTATGAAGAGTCACTATTGTGCTCCCATTGCCATACACACTGCAAATAGCACTCACGTTTGCTCCCTGCAAGTACAGAGTATTGGACTGAAGAGGAGCTCCTGTTCTTGTCAGTTTCCTAAGTAGAGTTGAACTAGATATGGCCCGTGTGTTGGAAGCACAGTTCTTTTGTTCTCAGCAAGCTCACTGTTCTGGCCCTATAGGAAACACAGTAGAGTAGAAGAGTGCTCTTTTTCTAAAGCAGAGTGTGTTTCTTGTAAGGCGAGCTAGCGTTTGTTTCCCAGTCTTAAATGGAGTTGAATCACATGCAGTTTCTGGTCCTACGATCAAGAGTTGTTTTCTCGTAAGGAAAGTCACTATTGTGCTCCCATTGCCATACACAGTGCAAATAGCACTGGCGTCTGTTCCCAGCAAGTACAGTGTATTGGACTGAAGAGGTACTACTGTTCTTGTCAGTTTCCTAAGCAGAGTTGAACTGTATATGATCCATGTGTGTAGGAAGCACAGTTCTTTGGTTCTGAGCAAGCTCACTGTTTTGACCCCATAGGAAACACAGTAGAGTAGAAGAGTGCTCTTTTCTCTAAAGCAGAGTGTGTTTCTTGCAAGGCGAGCTAGCATTTGTTTCCCAGTCCTAAATGGCGTTGAATCACATGCAGTTTGTGGTCCTACGAGCAAGAGTTGTTTTCTGGTAAGGAAAGTCACTATTGCGCTCCCATTGCCATACACAATGCAAATAGCACTCCCGTCTGTTCCCAGCAAGTACAGTGTATTGGACTGAAGAGGAGCTACTGTTCTTCTCAGTTTCCTAAGCAGAGTTGAACTAGATATAGCCCGTGTGTCTAGGAAGCACAGTTCATTTGTTCTGAGCAAGCTCACTGTTCTGGCCCTATAGGAAACACAGTAGAGTAGAAGAGTGCTCTTTTCTCAAAAGCAGAGTGTGTTTCTTGTAAGGCGAGCTAGCGTTTGTTTCCCAGTCCTAAATGGAGTTGAATCCCATGCAGTTTCTGGTACTACGAGCAAGAATTGTTTTCTGGTAAGAAGAGTCACTATTGCGCTCCCATTGCCATACACAGGACAAATAGCACTGGCGTCTGTTCGCAGCAAGTACAGTGAATTGGACTGAAGAGGATCTACTGTTCTTGTCAGGTTCCTAAGCAGAATTAAACTAGATATGGCAGTGTGTGTAGGAAGCACAGATCTTTTGTTCAGAGCAAGCTCACTGTTCGGACCCCATAGGAAACACAGTAGAGTAGAAGAGTGCTCTTTTCTCTAAAGCAGAGTGTGTTTCTTGTAAGGCGAGCTCGCGTTTGTTTCCCAGTCCTAAATGGAGTTGAGTCACAAGCAGTTTTTGGGCCTACGAGCAAGAGTTGTTTTCTGGTAAGAAGAGTCACTATTGCGCTCCAAATGCCATACACAGTGCAAATAGCACTCGTGTCTGTTCCCAGCAAGTACAGTGTATTGGACTGAATAGGAGCTACTGTTCTTGTCAGCTTCCTAAGCAGAGTTGAACTAGATCTGGCCCGTGTGTAGGAAGCACAGTTCTTTTGTTCTGAGCAAGCTCACTCTTCTGGCCCTATAGGAAACACAGTAGAGTAGAAGAGTGCTCTTTTCTCTAAAGCAGAGTGTGTTTCTTGTAAGGCGAGCTAGCGTTTGTTTCCCAGTCCTAAATGGAGTTGAATCACATGCAGTTTCTGGTCCTAAGAGCAAGAGTTGTTTTATGGTAAGAGGAGTCACTATTGCGCTGCCATTGCCATACACAGGACAAATAGGACTGGCGTCTGCTCCCAGCAAGTACAGTGTATTGGACTGAAGAGGATCTTCTGTTCTTGTCAGGTTACTAAGCAGACTTGAACTAGATATGGCCTTGTGTGTAGGAAGCACAGTTCTTTTGTTCTGAGCAAGCTCACTGTTCGGACCCCATAGGAATCACAGAGTAGAAGAGTGCTCTTTTCTCAAAAGCAGAGTGTGTTTCTTGTAAGTGGAGCTAGCATTTGTTTCCCAGTCCTAAATGAAGTTGAATCACATGCAGTTTCTGATCCTACGAGCAAGAGTTGTTTTCTGGTAAGGAAAGTCACTATTGCGCTCCCATTGCAATACACAGTGCAAATAGCACTCGTGTCTGTTCCCAGCAAGTACCGTGTATTGGACTGAATAGAAGCTACTGTTCTTGTCAGTTTCCTAAGCAGAGTTGAACTACATATGGTCCGTGTGTGTAGGAAGCACAGTTATTATGTTCTGAGCAAGCTCACTGTTCTGGCCCTATAGGAAACACAGTAGAGTAGAAGAGTGCTCTTTTCTCTAAAGCAGAGTGTGTTTCTTGTAAGGCGAGCTAGCGTTTGTTTCCTAGTCCTAAATGGAGTTGAGTCACAGGCAGTTTTTTGTCCTACGAGCAAGAGTTGTTTTCTGGTAAGAAGAGTCATTATTGCGTTCCAAATGCCATACACAGTGCAAATAGCACTCGCGTCTGTTCCCAGCAAGTACAGTGTATTGGACTGAATAGAAGCTACTGTTCTTGTCAGTTTCCTAAGCAGAGTTGAACTAGATATGGCCCGTGTGTAGGAAGCACAGTTCTTTTGTTCCGAGCAAGCACACTGTTTGGAGCCCATAGGAAACACAGTAGAGTAGAAGAGTGCTCTTTTCTCAAAAGCAGAGTGTGTTTCTTGTAAGGCGAGCTAGCGTTTGTTTCCCATTCCTAAATAGAGTTGAATTACATGCAGTTTCTGGTCCTACAAGCAAGAGTTGTTTTCTGGTAAGGAAAGTCAGTATTGCGCTCCCATTGCCATACACAGTGCAAATAGCACTCGCGTCTGTTCCCAGCAAGTACAGTGTATCGGACTGAAGAGGAGCTACTGTTCTTGTCAGTTTACTAAGCAGAGTTGAACTCAATTTGGGCTGTGTATGTAGGAAGCACAGTTCTTTTGTTCTGAGCAAGCTCACTGTTTGGACCCCATAGGAAACACAGTAGATTAGAAGAGTGCTCTTTTCTCTAAAGCAGAGTATGTTTATTGTAAGGCGAGCTATCATTTGTATCCCAGTCCTAAATGGTGTGGAATCACATGCAGTTTCTGGTCCTACGATCAAGAGTTGTTTTCTCGTAAGGAAAGTCACTTTTGTGTTCCCATTGCCATACACAGTGCAAATAGCCCATGCGTCTGTTCCCAGCAAGTACAGTGTATCGGACTGAAGAGGAGCTACTGTTCTTGTCAGTTTCCTAAGCAGAGTTGAACTACATATGGCCCCTGTGTGTAGGAGGCACAGTTCTTATGTTCTGTGCAAGCTCACTGTTCTGGCCCTATAGGAAACACAGTAGAGTAGAAGAGTGCTCTTTTCTCTAAAGCAGAGTGTGTTTCTTGTAAGGGAGCTAGCGTTTGTTTCCCAGTCCTAAATGGAGTTGAGTCACAGGCAGTTTTTGGTACTACGAGCAAGAGTTGTTTTTTGGTAAGAAGAGTCACTATTGCGCTCCAAATGCCATACACAGTGCAAATAGCACTGGCGTCTCTTCGCAGCAAGTACAGTGTATCAGACTGAAGAGGAGCTACTGTTCTTGTCAGTTTCCTAAGCAGAGTTGAACTAGATATGGCCCTTGTGTGTAGGAAGCACTGTTCTTATGTTCTGAGCAAGCTCACTGTTCTGGCCCTATAGGAAACACTGTAGAGTAGAAGAGTGCTCTTTTCTCTAAAGCAGAGTGTGTTTCTTGTAAGGCGAGCTAGCGTTTTTTTCCTAGTCCTAAATAGAGTTGAATCACATGCAGTTTCAGGTCCTACGAACAAGAGTTGTTTTCTGGTAAGGAAAGACTCATTGCGCTCCCATTGCCAAACACAGTGCAAATAGCACTCGCGTCTGTTCCCAGCAAATACAGTGTATTGGACTGAATAGGTGCTACTGTTCTTGTCAGTTTCCTAAGCAGAGTTGAACTAGATATGATCCGTGTTTGTAGGAGCACAGTTCTTTTGTTCTTTGCAAGATCACTGTTTGGACCCCATAGGAAACAAAGTAGAGTAGAAGAGTGCTCTTTTCTCTAAAGCAGAGTGTGTTTCTTGGAAGGCGAGCTAGCGTTTGTTTCACAGTCCTAAATGGAGTTGAATCCCATGCAGTTTCTGGGACTATGAGCAAGAGATTTTTTCTGGTAAGAATAGTCACTATTGCGCTGCCATTGCCATACACAGGACAAATAGCACTGGCATCTGTTCCCAGCAAGTACAGTGTATTGGACTGAATTGGAGCTGCTGTTCTTGTCAGTTTCCTAAGCAGAGTTGAACTAGATATGGTCCATGTGTGTAGGAAGCACAGTTCTTTGTTCAGAGCAAGCTCACTTTTTGGACCCCATAGGAAACACAGTAGAGTAGAAGAGTACTCTTTTCTCAAACGCAGAGAGTTTTCACGTAAGGCGAGCTAGCATTTGTTTCCCAGTCATAAATGGAGTTGAATCACATGCAGTTTGTGGTCCTACGAGCAAGAGTTGTTTTCTGGTAAGGAAAGTCACTATTGCGCTCCCATTGCCATACACAGTGCAAATAGCACTCGCGTCTTTTCCCAGAAGTACACTGTATCGGACTGAAGAGGAGCTACTGTTCTTGTCAGTTTCCTAAGCAGAGTTGAACTAGATATGGCCCTTGTGACTAGGAAGCACAGTTCATTTGTTCTGAGCAAGCTCACTCTTCTGGCCCTAGGAAACACAGTAGAGTAAAAGAGTGCTCTTTTCTCAAAAGCAGAGTGTGTTTCTTGTAAGGCGAGCTAGCATTTGTTTCCCAGTCCTAAACGGAGTTGAATCACATGCAGTTTCTGGTCCTACGAGCAAGAGTTGTTTTCTGGTAAGGAAAGTCACTATTGCGCTCCCATTGCCATACACAGGGCAAATAGCACTCGCGTATTTTCCCAGCAAATACTGTGTATTGGACTGAATAGGAGCTACTGTTCTTGTTAGTTTCCTAAGCAGAGTTGAACTAGATATGGCCCGTTTGTTTAGGAAGCACAGTTCTTATGTTCTGAGCAAGCTCACTGTTCTGGCCCTATAGGAAACACAGTAGAGTAGAAGAGTTCTCTTTTCTCTAAAGCAGAGTGTGTTTCTTGTAAGGCGAGCTAGCGTTTGTTTCCTAGTCCTAAATGGAGTTGAATCACATGCAGTTTCTGGTCCAACGAACAAGAGGTGTTTTCTGGTAAGGAAAGTCACTATTGCGCTCCATTGCCATACACAGTGCAAATAGCACTGGCGTCTGTTCCCAGCAAGTACAGTGTATCGGACTGAATAGGTGCTACTGTTCTTGTCAGTTTCCTAAGCAGACTTGAACTAGGTATATCCGTGTTTGTAGCAAGCACAGTTTATTTGTTCTGAGCAAGCTCACTGTTCGGACACCATAGGAAACACAGTAGAGTAGAAGAGTGCTCTTTTCTCAAAAGCAGAGTGTGTTTCTTGTAAGGTGAACTAGCGTTTGTTTCCCATTACTAAATGGAGTTGAATCACAGGCAGTTTCTGGTCCTACGAGCAAGAGTTGTTTTCTGGTAAGGAAAGGCACTATTGCACTCCCATTGCCAAACACAGTGCAAATAGCCCTCCCGTCTGTTCCCAGCAAGTACAGTGTATTGGACTGAAGAGGAGCTACTGTTCTTCTCAGTTTCCTAAGCAGAGTTGAACTACATATGGTCCTTGTGTGTAGGAAGCACAGTTATTTTGTTCTGAGCAAGCTCACTGTTTGGACCCCATAGGAAACACAGTAGAGTAGAAGAGTGCTCTTTTCTCTAAAGCAAGGTGTGTTTCTTGTAAGGCGAGCTAGCGTTTGTTTCCCAGTCCTAAATGGAGGGGAATCACATGCAGTTTCTGGTCCTACGATCAAGAGTTGTTTTATGGTAAGAATAGTCACTATTGCGCTGCCATTGCCATACACAGGACAAATAGCACTGGCGTCTGTTCCAGCAAGTACAGTGTATTGAACTGAAGAGGATCTACTGTTCTTGTCAGGTTCCTAAGCAGAATTGAACTAGATATGGCCGTGTGTGAAGGAAGCACAGTTCTTTTGTTCTGAGCAAGCTCACTGTTCGGACACCATAGGAAACACAGTAGAGTAGAAGAGTGCTCTTTTCTCAAAAGCAGAGTGTGTTTCTTGTAAGGCGAGCTAGCGTTTGTTTCCCAGTCCTAAATGGAGTTGAATCACATGCAGTTTCTTTTCCTACGAACAAGAGTTGTTTTCTGGTAAGGAAAGTCACTATTGTGCTCCCATTGACATACACAGGGCAAATAGCACTCACGTCTGTTCCCAGCAAGTACAGTGTATTGGACTGAATAGGAGCTACTGTTCCTGTTAGTTTCCTAAGCAGAGTTGAACTACATATGGTCCTTGTGTGTAGGAAGCACAGTCTTTTGTTCGGAGCAAGCTCACTGTTTGGACCCCATAGGAAACACAGTAGAGTAGAAGAGTGCTCTTTTCTCAAAAGTAGAGTGTGTTTCTTGTAAGGCAAGCTAGCGTTTGTGTCCCCGTTATAAATGGAGTAGAATCACATGCAGTTTCTGGTCCTACGTGCAAGAGTTGTTTTATGGTAAGAATAGTCACTATTGCGCTGCTATTGCCATACACAGGACAAATAGCACTGGCGTCTGTTCCCAGCAAGTACAGTGTATTGGACTGAAGAGGATCTACTGTTCTTGTCAGGTTCCTAAGCAGAATTGAACTAGATATGGCCCTTGTGAAGGAAGCCCTGTTCTTTTGTTCTGAGCAAGCTCACTGTTTGGACCCCATAGGAAACACCGTAGAGTAGAAGAGAGCTCTTTTCTAAAAACCAGAGAGTGTTTCTTGTAAGGCGAGGTAGCATTTGTTTACCAGTCCTAAATGGCGTTGAATCACATGCAGTTTGTGGTCCTACGAGCAAGAGTTGTTTTCTGGTAAGGAAAGTCACTATTGCGCTCTCATTGCCATACACAGTGCAAATAACACTCGCGTATGTTCCCAGCAAGTACAGTGTATTGGACTGAAGAGGAGCTACTGTTCTTGTCAGTTTCTTAAGCAGAGTTGAACTAGATATGGTCCATGTGTGTAGGAAGCACAGTTCTTTGTTCTGAGCAAGCTCCCTGTTTGGACCCTATAGGAAACACAGTAGAGTAGAAGTGTTTTCTTTTCTCAAAAGCAGAGTGTGTTTCATGTAAGGCCAGCTAGCATTTGTTTCCCAGTCCTAAATGGCGTGAATCACATGCAGTTTGTGGTCCTACGAGCAAGAGCTGTTTTTGGTAAGGAAAGTCACTATTGCGCTCATTGCCATACACAGTGCAAATAGCACTCGTGTCTGTTCCCAGCAAATACAGTGCATTGGACTGAAGAGGAGCTACTGTTCTTGTCAGTTTCCTAAGCAGAGTTGAACTAGATATGGCCCGTGTGTCTAGGAAGCACAATTCATTTGTTCTGAGCAAGCTCACTGTTCTGGCCCTATAGAAACACAGTAGAGTAGAAGAGTGCCCTTTTCTCAAAGGCAGAGTGTGTTTCTTGTAAGGCGAGCTAGAGTTTGTTTCCCGGTCCTAAATGGAGTTGAGTCACATGCAGTTTTTGTCCTACGAGCAAGAGTTGTTTTCTAGTAAGACGAGTCACTATTGTGCTCCAATTTCCATACACAGTGCAAATAGCACTCGCATCTGTTCTCAGCAAGTACAGTGTATCGGACTGAAGAGGAGCTACAGTTCTTGTCAGTTTCCTAAGCAGAGTTGAACTAGATATGGCCCGTGTGTGTAGGAAGCACAGTTATTATGTTCTGAGCAAGCTCACTGTTCTGGCCCTATAGGAAACACAGTAGAGCAGAAGAGTGCTCTTTTCTCTAAAGCAGAGTGTGTTTCTTGCAAGGTGAGCTCGCGTTTGTTTCCCAGTCCTAAATGGAGTTGAGTCACAGACAGTTTTTGGTCCTACGAGCAAGAGTTGTTTTCTGGTAAGAAGAGTCACTATTGTGCTCCAAATTCCATACACAGTGCAAATAGCACTCGCGTCTGTTCCCAGCAAGTACATTTTATTGGACTGAATAGGAGCTACTGTTCTTGTCAGTTTCCTAAGCAGAGTTGAACTAGATATGGTCCATGTGCGTAGGAAGCACAGTTTTTTTGTTCTGAGCAAGCTCACTGTTTGGACCCCATAGCAAACACAGTAGAGTAGAAGAGTGCTCTTTTCTCAAAAGCAGAGTGTGTTTCTTGTAAGGCAAGCTAGCGTTTGTTTCCCAGTTCTAAATGGAGTGGAATCACATGCAGTTTCTGGTCCTAGGAGCAAGAGTTGTTTTATGGTAAGAATAGTCACTATTGTGCTGGCATTGCCATACACAGGACAAATAGCACTGACGTCTGTTCCTAGCAAGTACAGTGTATTGGACTGAAGAGGATCTACTGTTCTTGTCAGTTTCCTAAGCAGAATTGAACTAGATATGGCCGTGTGTGTAGGAAGCACAGTTCTTTTGTTCTGAGCAAGCTCACTGTTCGGACCCCTTAGGAAACACAGTAGAGTAGAAGAGTGCTCATTTCTCAAAAGCAGAGTGTGTTTCTTGTAAGGCGAGCTAGCATTTGTTTCCCAGTCCTAAATGGAGTTGAATCACATGCAGTTTGTGGTCCTACGAGCAAGAGTTGTTTTATGGTAAGAATAGTCACTATTGCGCTGCCATTGCCATACACAGGACAAATAGCACTGGCTTCTGTTTCCAGCAAGTACAGTGTATTGGACTGAAGAGGATCTACTGTTCTTGTCAGGTTCCTAAGCAGAATTGAACTAGGTATGGCCGTGTGTGTAGGAAGCACAGTTCTTTTGTTCTGAGCAAGCTCACTGTTCGGACCCCATAGGAAACACAGTAGAGTAGAAGAGTGCTCTTTTCTCAAAAGCAGAGTGTGTTTTTTGTAAGGCGAGCTAGCGTTTGTTTCCCAGTCTTAAATGGAGTTGAATCACATGCAGTTTCTGGTCCTACGAGCAAGAGTTGTTTTCTGGTAAGGAAAGTCACTATTGCGCTCTCATTGCCATACACAGTGCAAATAACACTCGCGTATGTTCCCAGCAAGTACAGTGTATTGGACTGAAGAGGAGCTACTGTTCTTGTCAGTTTCTTAAGCAGAGTTGAACTAGATATGGTCCATGTGTGTAGGAAGCAGAGTTCTTTGTTCTGAACAAGCTCCCTGTTTGGACCCTATAGGAAACACAGTAGAGTAGAAGTGTTTTCTTTTCTCAAAAGCAGAGTGTGTTTCATGTAAGGTCAGCTAGCATTTGTTTCCCAGTCCTAAATGGCGTGAATCACATGCAGTTTGTGGTCCTAGGAGCAAGAGCTGTTTTTGGTAAGGAAAGTCACTATTGCGCTCATTGCCATACACAGTGCAAATAGCACTCGTGTCTGTTCCCAGCAAATACAGTGCATTGGACTGAAGAGGAGCTACTGTTCTTGTCAGTTTCCTAAGCAGAGTTGAACTAGATATGGCCCGTGTGTCTAGGAAGCACAATTCATTTGTTCTGAGCAAGCTCACTGTTCTGGCCCTATAGAAACACAGTAGAGTAGAAGAGTGCCCTTTTCTCAAAGGCAGAGTGTGTTTCTTGTAAGGCGAGCTAGAGTTTGTTTCCCGGTCCTAAATGGAGTTGAGTCACATGCAGTTTTTGTCCTACGAGCAAGAGTTGTTTTCTAGTAAGACGAGTCACTATTGTGCTCCAATTTCCATACACAGTGCAAA
>NW_026737369.1:0-43000 GCF_949786415.1 Peromyscus eremicus | reverse complement strand
CACAGGGCAAATAGCACTGGCGTCTGTTCCCAGCATGTACAGTGTATTGGACTGAAGAGGATCTACTGTTCTTGTCAGTTTCCTAAGCAGAGTTGAACTAGTAATAGCCCTTGTGTGTAGGAAGCACAGTTCTTGTGTTCTGAGCAAGCTCACTGTTCTGGCCCTACAGAAAACACAGTAGAGTAGAAGAGTGCTCTTTTCTCAAAAGCAGAGTTTTTTTCTTGTAAGATGAACTAGCGTTTGTTTCCCAGTCCTAAATGGAGTTGAATCACATGCAGTTTTTGGTCCTACAAGCAAGGGATGTTGTCTGGTAAGGAAAGTCACTATTGTGCTCCCTTTGCCATAAACAGTGCAAATAGCACTCGCGTCTGTTCCCAGCAAGTACAGTGTATAGGACTGAAGAGGATCTACTGTTCTTGTCACTTTCCTAAGCAGAGTTGAACGAGATATGGCCCGTGTGTTTAGGAAGCACAGTTCTTTTGTTCTGAGCAAGCTCACTGTTCTGGTCCTATAGGAAACACAGAGGAGTAGAAGAGTGCTATTTTCTCAAAAGCAGAGTGTGTTTCTTGTAAGGTGAGCTAGCATTTGGTTCCCAGTCCTAAATGGAGTTGAATTACATGCAGTTTCTTGTCCTATGAGCAAGAGTTGTTTTCTGGTAAGAAGAGTCACTATTGCGCTCCTACTGCCATACACAGTGCTAACAACTCTCGCTACTGTTCTTTGCAAGTACAGTGTATTGGACAGAAGAGGAGCTACTGTTCTTGTCAGTTTCTTAAGCAGAGTTGAACTAGATATGGCCCGTGTGTGTAGGAAGCACAGTTCTTTTGTTCTGAGCAAGCTCACTGATCGGACACCATACGAAACACAGTAGAGTAGAAGAGTGCTCTTTTCTCAAAAGCAGAGTGTGTTTCTTGTAAGGCGAGCTAGCGTTTGTTTCCCAGTCCTAAATGGAGTTGAATCACATGTAGTTTCTGATCCTAAGAGCAAGAGTTGTTTTCTGGTAAGAAGAGTCACTATTGCGCTCCCATTGTCATACACAGGGCAAATAGCACTGGCGTCTGTTCCCAGCAAGTACAGTGTATTGGACTGAAGAGGAGCTACTGCTCTTTTCAGTTTCCTAAGCAGATTTGACCTAGATATGGCCCGTGTGTGTAGGAAACACAGTTCTTTTGTTCTGAGCAAGCTCACTGTTCTGGCCCTATAGGAAACACAGTAGAGTAGAAGAGTGCTTTTTTCTCAAAAGCAGAGTGTGGTTCTTGTAAAGCGAGCTAGCGTTTGTTTCCCAGTCCTCAATGGAGTTGAATCACATGCAGTTTCTGGTCCTACGAGCAAGAGTTGTTTTCTGGTAAGAAGAGTCACTATTGTGCTACCATTGCAATACACAGTGCAAATAGAACTCGTTTCTGTTCCCAGCAAGTACAGTGTATTGGACAGAAGAGGATCTACTGTTCTTGTCAGTTTCCTAAGCAGAGTTCAACTAGATATGGCCTGTGTGTGTAGGAAGCACAGTTCTTTTTTTCTGAGCAAGCTCACTGTTCTGGCCCTATAGGAAACACAGTAGAGTAGAAGAGTGCTCTTTTCTCAAAAGCAGAGTGTGTTTCTTGTAAGGCGAGCTAGCGTTTGTTTCCCAGTCCTAAATGGAGTTGAATCACATGTAGTTTCTGATCCTAAGAGCAAGAGTTGTTTTCTGGTAAGAAGAGTCACTATTGCGCTCCCATTGTCATACACAGGGCAAATAGCACTGGCGTCTGTTCCCAGCATGTACAGTGTATTGGACTGAAGAGGATCTACTGTTCTTGACAGTTTCCTAAGCAGAGTTGAACTAGATATGGCTCGTGTGTGTAGGAAGCACAGTTCTTTTGTTCTGAGCAAGCTCACCGTTTTGGCCCTATAGGAAACAAAGTAGAGTAGAAGAGTGCTCTTTTCTCAAAAGCAGAGTGTGTTCCTTGTAAGGCGAGCTAGCTTTTGTTTCCCAGCCCTAAATGGAGTTGAATCCCATGCAGTTTCTGGTCCTATGAGCAAGACTTGTTTTCTGGAATGGAAAGTCACTATTGTGCTCCCTTTGCCATACATAGTGCAAATAGCACTCGCGTCTGTTCCCAGCAAGTACAGTGTATTGGACTGAAGAGGAGCTACTGCCCTTGTCAGTTTCCTAAGCAGATTTGACCTAGATATGGCCCGTGTGTGTAGGAAACACAGTTCTTTTGTTCTGAGCAAGCTCACTGTTCTGGCCCTATAGGAAACACAGTAGAGTAGAAGAGTGCTTTTTTCTCAAAAGCAGAGTGTGTTTCTTGTAAGGCGAGCTAGCGTTTGTTTCCCAGTCCAAAATGGAGTTGAATCACATGCAGTTTCTGCTCCTACGAGCAAGGGATGTTTTCTGGAAAGGAAAGTCACTAATGTTCTCCCTTTGCCATAAACAGTGCAAATAGCACTCACGTCTGTTCCCAGCAAGTACAGTGTATTGGACTGAAGAGGAGCTACTGTACTTGTCAGTTTCCTAAGCAGAGTTGAACTAGATATGGCCCGTGTGTGTAGGAAGCACAGTTCTTTTGTTCTGAGCAAGCTCACTGTTCTGGCCCTATAGGAAACACAGAAGAGTAGAAGAGTGCTCTTTTCTCAGAAGCAGAGTTTGTTTCTTGTAAGGCGAGCTAGCGTTTGTTTCCCCCTCCTAAATGGAGTTGATTCACATGCAGTTTCTGGTCCTACGAGCAAGAGTTGTTTTCTGGTAAGAAGAGTCACTATTGTGCTACCATTGCCATACTCAGTGCAAATAGCACTCGAGTCTGTTCCCAGCAAGTACAGTGTATTGGACAGAAGAGGAGCTACTGTTCTTGTCAGTTTCCTAAGCAGAGTTGAACTAGATATGGCCCGTGTGTGAAGCACAGTTTTTTTGTTCTGAGCAAGCTTAATTTTCAGACCCCATAGTAAACACAGAAGGGTAGAAGAGTGCTCTTTTCTCAAAAGCAGACTGTGTTTCTCCTAAGGTGAGCTAGCGTTTCTTTCCAAGTCCTAAATGGAGTTGAATCACATGCAGTTTCTGGTCCTACAAGCAAGAGTTGTTTTCTGCTAAGAAGAGTCACTATTGCCCTCCCATTGCCATACACAGGGCAAATAGCACTCGCATCTGTTCCCAGCATGTACAGTGTATTGGACTGAAGAGGATCTACTGTTCTTGTCAGTTTCCTAAGCAGAGTTGAACTAGATATGTTCCCTGTGTGTAGGAAGCACAGTTCTTTTGTTCTGAGCAAGCTCAGTGTTCTGGCCCTATAGGAAACACAGTAGAGTAGAAGAGTGCTCTTTTCTCAAAAGCAGAGTGTGTTTGTTGTAAGGCGAACTAGCGTTTGTTTCCTAGTCCTAAATGGAGTTGAATCACATGCAGTTTCTGGTCCTAGGAGCAACGGTTTTTTCTGGTAAAAAGAGACACTATTGCGCTCCCATTTCCATGCACAGCGCAAATAGCACTGGCGTCTGTTCCCAGCAACTACAGAGTATTGGACAGAAGAGGAGCTACTGTTCTTGTCTGTTTCCTAAGCAGAGTTGAAGTAGATATGAGCCGTGTGTGTAGGAAGCACAGTTCTTTTGTTCTGAGCAAGCTCACTGTTCTGGACCTATAGGAAACACAGAAGAGTAGAAGAGTGCTCTTTTCTCAAAAGCAGAGTGTGGTTCTTGTAAAGCGAGCTAGCGTTTGTTTCCCAGTCCTCAATGGAGTTGAATCACATGCAGTTTCTGGTCCTACGAGCAAGAGTTGTTTTCTGGTAAGAAGAGTCACTATTGTGCTACCATTGCAATACACAGTGCAAATAGAACTCGTTTCTGTTCCCAGCAAGTACAGTGTATTGGACAGAAGAGGATCTACTGTTCTTGTCAGTTTCCTAAGCAGAGTTCAACTAGATATGGCCTGTGTGTGTAGGAAGCACAGTTCTTTTGTTCTGAGCAAGCTCACTGTTCTGGCCCTATAGGAAACACAGTAGAGTAGAAGAGTGCTCTTTTCTCAAAAGCAGAGTGTGTTTCTTGTAAGGCAAGCTAGAGTTTGTTTCCAAGTCCTAAAGGAGTTGAATCACATGCAGTTTCTGGTCCTACAAGCAAGAGTTGTTTTCTGGTAAGGAGAGTCACTATTGCACTCCCATTGCCATACACAGCGCAAATAGCACTCCCGTCTGTTCCCAGCAAGTACAGTGTATTAGACTGAAGAGGAGCTACTGTTCTTGTCAGTTTCCTAAGCAGAGTTGAACTATATATGGCCCGTGTGTTAAGGAAGCAAAAATCATTTGTTCAGAGCAAGCTCACTCTTCTGGCCCTATAGGAAACACAGAAGAGTAGAAGAGTGCTCTTTTCTCAAAAGCAGAGTGTGTTTCTTGTAAGGCAAGCTAGCGTTTGTTTCCCAGTCCATAATGGAGTTGAATCACATGCAGTTTCTGGTCCTGCGAGCAAGAGTTGTTTTCTGGTAAGAAGAGTCACTATTGTGCTACCATTGCCATACACAGTGCAAATAGCACTCGTGTCTGTTCCCAGCAAGTACATTGTATTGGACAGAAGAGGAGCTACTGTTCTTGTCAGTTTCTTAAGCAGAGTTGAAGTAGATATGTCCCGTGTGTGTTAAGCACAGTTCTTTTGTTCTGAGCAACCTCACTTTTCAGACCCCATAGGAAACACAGTAGAGTAGAGGAGTGCTCTTTTCTCAAAAGCAGATTGTGTTTCTTGTAAGGCTAGCTAGTGTTTGTTTCCCAGTCAGAAAAGGAGTTGAATCCATGCAGTTTCTGGTCCTACGAGAAAGAGTTGTTTTCTGGTAAGAAGAGTCACTATTGCGCTCCCATTGCCATACACAGTGCAAATTGCACTCGCGTCTGCTCCCAGCAAGTACAGTGTATTGGACTGAAGAGGAGCTACTGTTCTTGTCAGTTTCCTAAGCAGAGTTGAACTAGATATGGCCCGTGTCTGTAGGAAGCACAGTTCTTTTGTTCTGAGCAAGCTTACTGTTCGGACCCCATAGGAAACACAGTGGAATAGAAGAGTGCTCTTTTCTCAAAAGCAGAGTGTGTTTCTTGTAAAGCGAGCTAGCATTTGTTTCCCAGTCCTAAATGGAGTTGAATCACATGCAGTTTCTGGTCCTACAAGCAAGAGTTGTTTTTTGGTAAGAAGAGTCACTATTGCGCTCCCATTGTCATACACAGGGCAAATAGCACTCGCGTCTGTTCCCAGCATGTACAGTGTATTGGACTGAAGATGATCTACTGTTCTAGTCAGTTTCCTAAGCAGAGTTGAACTAGATAAGGCCCGGGAGTGTAGGAAGCACAGTTCATTTGTTCTGAGCAAGCTCACTGTTCGGACCCCATAGGAAACACAGTAGAATAGAAGAGTGCTCTTTTCTCAAAAGCAGAGTGTGTTTCTTGTAAGGCGAGCTAGCGTTTGTTTCCCAGTCCAAAATGGAGTTGAATCACATGCAGTTTCTGGTCCTACGAGCAAGGGATATATTCTGGTAAGGACAGTCACTATTGTGCTCCCTTTGTGATAAACAGTGCAAATAGCACTCGCGTCTGCTCCCAGCAAGTACAGTGTATTGCAGTGAAGAGGAGCTACTGCTCTTGTCAGTTTCCTAAGCAGAGTTGAACTAGATATAGCCCGTGTGTGTAGGAAGCACAGTTCTTTTGTTCTGAGCAAGCTCACTGTTCTGGCTCTATAGGAAACACAGTAGAGTAGAAGAGTGCTCATTTCTCAAAAGCAGATTGTGTTTCTTGTAAGGTGAGGTAGCGTTTGTTTCACAGTCCCAAATGGAGTTGAATTACATGAAGGTTCTTGTCCTATGAGCAAGAGTTGTTTTCTGGTAAGAAGAGTCACTATTGCACTCCTACTGCCGTACACAGTGCAAACAACACTTGCTACTGTTCTTTGCAAGTACAGTGTATTGGACAGAAGAGGAGCTACTGTTCTTGTCAGTTTCCTAAGCAGAGTTGAACTAGATATGGCCCGTGTGTGTAGGAAGCACAGTTCTTTTGTTCTGAGCAAGCTCACTGTTCGGAACCCATAGGAAACACAGTAGAATAGAAGTGTGCTCTTTTCTCAAAAGCAGAGTGTGTTTCTTGTAAGGCTAGCTAGTGTTTGTTTCCCAGTCCTAAATGGAGTTGAATCACATGTAGTTTCTGATCCTAGGAGCAAGAGTTGTTTTCTGGTAAGAAGAGTCACTATTGCGCTCCCATTGTCATACACAGGGCAAATAGCACTGGCGTCTGTTCCCAGCATGTACAGTGTATTGGACTGAAGAGGATCTACTGTTCTTGTCAGTTTCCTAAGCAGAGTTGAACTAGATATAGCCCTTGTGTGTAGGAAGCACAGTTCTTTTGTTCTGAGCAAGCTCACTGTTCTGGCCCTACAGAAAACACAGTAGAGTAGAAGAGTGCTCTTTTCTCAAAAGCAGAGTTTTTTTCTTGTAAGGTGAACTAGCGTTTGTTTCCCAGTCCTAAATGGAGTTGAATCACATGCAGTTTTTGGTCCTACAAGCAAGGGATGTTTTCTGGTAAGGAAAGTCACTATTGTGCTCCCTTTGCCATAAACAGTGCAAATAGCACTCACGTCTGCTCCAGCAAGTACAGTGTATTGGACTGAAGAGGAGCTACTGTTCTTGTCAGTTTCCTAAGCAGAGTTGAACGAGATATGGCCCGTGTGTTTAGGAAGCACAGTTCTTTTGTTCTGAGCAAGCTCACTGTTCTGGTCCTATAGGAAACACAGAGGAGTAGAAGAGTGCTCTTTTCTCAAAAGCAGAGTGTGTTTCTTGTAAGGTGAGCTAGCATTTGGTTCCCAGTCCTAAATGGAGTTGAATTACATGCAGTTTCTTGTCCTATGAGCAAGAGTTGTTTTCTGGTAAGAAGAGTCACTATTGCGCTCCTACTGCCATACACAGTGCTAACAACTCTCGCTACTGTTCTTTGCAAGTACAGTGTATTGGACAGAAGAGGAGCTACTGTTCTTGTCAGTTTCTTAAGCAGAGTTGAACTAGATATGGCCCGTGTGTGTAGGAAGCACAGTTCTTTTGTTCTGAGCAAGCTCACTGATCGGACACCATACGAAACACAGTAGAGTAGAAGAGTGCTCTTTTCTCAAAAGCAGAGTGTGTTTCTTGTAAGGCGAGCTAGCGTTTGTTTCCCAGTCCTAAATGGAGTTGAATCACATGTAGTTTCTGATCCTAGGAGCAAGAGTTGTTTTCTGGTAAGAAGAGTCACTATTGTGCTCCCATTGTCATACACAGGGCAAATAGCACTGGCGTCTGTTCCCAGCATGTACAGTGTATTGGACTGAAGAGGATCTACTGTTCTTGACAGTTTCCTAAGCAGAGTTGAACTAGATATGGCTCGTGTGTGTAGGAAGCACAGTTCTTTTGTTCTGAGCAAGCTCACCGTTTTGGCCCTTTAGGAAACAAAGTAGAGTAGAAGAGTGCTCTTTTCTCAAAAGCAGAGTGTGTTCCTTGTAAGGCGAGCTAGCTTTTGTTTCCCAGCCCTAAATGGAGTTGAATCCCATGCAGTTTCTGGTCCTACGAGCAAGACTTGTTTTCTGGAATGGAAAGTCACTATTGTGCTCCCTTTGCCATACATAGTGCAAATAGCACTCGCGTCTGTTCCCAGCAAGTACAGTGTATTGGACTGAAGAGGAGCTACTGCTCTTGTCAGTTTCCTAAGCAGATTTGACCTAGATATGGCCCGGGTGTGTAGGAAACACAGTTCTTTTGTTCTGAGCAAGCTCACTGTTCTGGCCCTATAGGAAACACAGTAGAGTAGAAGAGTGATCTTTTCTCAAAAGCAGAGTGTGTTTCTTGTAAGGCGAGCTAGCGTTTGTTTCCCAGTCCAAAATGGAGTTGAATCACATGCAGTTTCTGCTCCTACGAGCAAGGGATGTTTTCTGGAAAGGAAAGTCACTAATGTTCTCCCTTTGCCATAAACAGTGCAAATAGCACTCACGTCTGTTCCCAGCAAGTACAGTGTATTGAACTGAAGAGGAGCTAATGTTCTTGTCAGTTTCCTAAGCAGAGTTGAACGAGATATGGCCCGTGTGTTTAGGAAGCACAGTTCTTTTGTTCTGAGCAAGCTCACTGTTCTGGCCCTATAGGAAACACAGAAGAGTAGAAGAGTGCTCTTTTCTCAGAAGCAGAGTTTGTTTCTTGTAAGGCGAGCTAGCGTTTGTTTCCCCCTCCTAAATGGAGTTGATTCACATGCAGTTTCTGGTCCTACGAGCAAGAGTTGTTTTCTGGTAAGAAGAGTCACTATTGTGCTACCATTGCCATACTCAGTGCAAATAGCACTCGAGTCTGTTCCCAGCAAGTACAGTGTATTCGACAGAAGAGGAGCTACTGTTCTTGTCAGTTTCCTAAGCAGAGTTGAACTAGATATGGCCCGTGTGTGAAGCACAGTTCTTTTGTTCTGAGCAAGCTTAATTTTCAGACCCCATAGTAAACACAGAAGAGTAGAAGAGTGCTCTTTTCTCAAAAGCAGACTGTGTTTCTCCTAAGGTGAGCTAGCGTTTCTTTCCAAGTCCTAAATGGAGTTGAATCACATGCAGTTTCTGGTCCTACAAGCAAGAGTTGTTTTCTGCTAAGAAGAGTCACTATTGCCCTCCCATTGCCATACACAGGGCAAATAGCACTCGCATCTGTTCCCAGCATGTACAGTGTATTGGACTGAAGAGGATCTACTGTTCTTGTCAGTTTCCTAAGCAGAGTTGAACTAGATATGTTCCCTGTGTGTAGGAAGCACAGTTCTTTTGTTCTGAGCAAGCTCAGTGTTCTGGCCCTATAGGAAACACAGTAGAGTAGAAGAGTGCTCTTTTCTCAAAAGTAGAGTGTGTTTGTTGTAAGGCGAACTAGCGTTTGTTTCCTAGTCCTAAATGGAGTTGAATCACATGCAGTTTCTGGTCCTAGGAGCAACAGTTTTTTCTGGTAAAAACAGACACTATTGCGCTCCCATTTCCATGCACAGCGCAAATAGCACTGGCGTCTGTTCCCAGCAAGTACAGAGTATTGGACAGAAGAGGAGCTACTGTTCTTGTCTGTTTCCTAAGCAGAGTTGAAGTAGATATGAGCCGTGTGTGTAGGAAGCACAGTTCTTTTGTTCTGAGCAAGCTCACTGTTCTGGCCCTATAGGAAACACAGAAGAGTAGAAGAGTGCCCTTTTCTCAAAAGCAGAGTGTGTTTCTTGTAAGGCGAGCTAGCGTTTGTTTCCCAGTCCTCAATGGAGTTGAATCACATGCAGTTTCTGGTCCTACGAGCAAGAGTTGTTTTCTGGTAAGAAGAGTCACTATTGTGCTACCATTGCCATACACAGTGCAAATTGCACTCGCGTCTGCTCCTAGCATGTACAGTGTATTGGACTGAAGAGGTGCTACTGTTCTTGTCAGTTACCTAAGCAGATTTGACCTAGATATGGCCCGGGTGTGTAGGAAGCACAATTCTTTTGTTCTAAGCAAGCTCACTGTTCAGACCCCATTGGAAACACCGTAGAGTAGAAGAGTGCTCTTTTCTCAAAAGCACAGTGTGTTTCTTGTAAGGTGAGCTAGCATTTGGTTCCCAGTCCTAAATGGAGTTGAATTACATGCAGTTTCTTGTCCTATGAGCAAGAGTTGTTTTCTGGTAAGAAGAGTCACTATTGTGCTCCTACTGCCATACAGAGTGCTAACAACTCTCGCTACTGTTCTTTGCAAGTACAGTGTATTGGACAGAAGAGGAGCTACTGTTCTTGTCAGTTTCCTAAGCAGAGTTGAACTAGATATGGCCCGTGTGTGTAGGAAGCACAGTTCTTTTGTTCTGAGCAAGCTCACTGATCGGACACCATACGAAACACAGTAGAGTAGAAGAGTGCTCTTTTTTCAAAAGCAGAGTGTATTTCTTGTAAGGCGAGCTAGCGTTTGTTTCCCAGTCCTAAATGGAGTTGAATCACATGTAGTTTCTGATCCTAGGAGCAAGAGTTGTTTTCTGGTAAGAAGAGTCACTATTGCGCTCCCATTGTCATACACAGGGCAAATAGCACTGGCGACTGTTCCCTGCATGTACAGTGTATTGGACTGAAGAGGATCTACTGTTCTTGTCAGTTTCCTAAGCAGAGTTAACCTAGATATGGCTCGTGTGTGTAGGAAGCACAGTTCTTTTGTTCTGAGCAAGCTCACCGTTTTGGCCCTATAGGAAACAAAGTAGAGTAGAAGAGTGCTCTTTTCTCAAAAGCAAAGTGTGTTTCTTGTAAGGCGAGCTAGCTTTTGTTTCCCAGCCATAAATGGAGTTGAATCCCATGCAGTTTCTGGTCCTACAAGCAAGAGTTGTTTTCTGGTAAGAAGAGTCACTATTGCGCTCCCATTGCCATACACAGTGCAAATAGCACTCCGGTCTGCTCCCAGCAAGTACAGTGTATTGGATTGAAGAGGAGCTAATGTTCTTGCCAGTTTCCTAAACAGAGTTGAACTAGATATAGCCCGTTTGTGTAGGAAGCACAGTTCTTTTGTTCTGAGAAAACTCACTGTTCTGGCAATATAGGAAACACAGTAGAGTAGAAGAGTTGTCTTTTCTCAAAACCAGAGTGTGTTTCTTGTAAGGCGAGATAGTGTTTGTTTCCCAGTCCAAAATGGAGTTGAATCACAAGCAGTTTTTGGTCCTACGAGCAAGAGTTGTTTTCTGGTAAGAAGAGTCACTATTGCGCTCCCATTGCCATACACAGTGCAAATAGCACTCGAGTCTGTTCCCAGCAAGTACAGTGTATTGGACAGAAGAGGAGCTACTGTTCTTGTCAGTTTCCTAAGCAGAGCTGAACTAGATATGGCCCGTGTGTGTGAAGCACAGTTCTTTTGTTCTGAGCAAGCTCAATTTTCAGACCCCATAGTAAACACAGTAGAGTAGAAGAGTGCTCTTTTCTCAAAAGCAGAGTGTGTTTCTTGTAAGGCTAGCTAGTGTTTGTTTCCCAGTCAGAAACAGAATTGAGTCCCATGCTGTTTCTGGTCCTAGGTGTAAGAATTGTTTTCTGGCAAGAAGAGTCACTATTTCGCTACCATTGCCATATGCAGTGCAAATAGCACTCGTGACTGCTCCCAGCAAGTACAGTGTATTGGACTGAAGAGGAGCTACTGTTCTTGTCAGTTTCCTAAGCAGAGTTGAACGAGATATGGCCCGTGTGTGTAGGAAGCACAGTTCGTTTGTTCTGAGCAAGCTCACTGTTCTGGTCCTATAGGAAACACAGAAGAGTAGAAGAGTGCTCTTTTCTCAAAAGCAGAGTGTGTTTCTGGTAAGGTGAGCAAGCATTTTGTTCCCAGTCCTAAATGGAGTTGAATTACATGCAGTTTCTTGTTTTATGAGCAAGAGTTGTTTTCTGCTAAGAAGAGTCACTTTTGCGCTTCTATTGCCATACACAGTGCTAACAACTCTCGCTAATGTTCTTTGAAAGTACAGTGTATTGGACAGAAGAGGAGCTACTGTTCTTGTCAGTCTCCTAAGCAGAGTTGAACTAGATATGGCCCGTGTGTGTAGGAAGCACAGTTCTTTTGTTCTGAGCAAGCTCACTGTTTTGGCCCTATAGGAAACAAAGTAGAGAAGAAGATTGCTCTTTTCTCAAAAGCAGAGTGTGTTTCTTGTAAGGGGAGCTAGCTTTTGTTTTCCAGTCCTAAATGGAGTTGAATCCCATGCAGTTTCTGGTCCTACCAGCAAGAATTGTTTTCTGGTAAGAAGAGTCACTATTGCGCTCCCATTGCCATACACAGTGCAAATAGCACTCGCGTCTGCTCCCAGCAAGTACAGAGTATTGGACTGAAGAGGAGCTACTGTTCTTGTCAGTTTCCTAAACACAGTTGAACTAGATATAGCCGGTGTGTGTAGGAAGCACAGTTCTTTTGTTCTGAGCAAGCTCACTCTTCTGGCCTATAAGAAACACAGTAGAGAAGAAGAGTGCTCTTTTCGCAAAAGCAGAGTGTTTTTCTTGTAAGGCGAGCTAGCGTTTGTTTCCCAGTCCTAAATGGAGTTGAATCACATGGAGTTTCTGTCCTACGAGCAAGACTTGTTTTCTGGAAAGGAAAGTCACTATTGTGCTCCCTTTGCCATACACAGTGCAAATAGCACTCGCGTCTGTTCCCATTAAGTACAGTGTATTGGACTGAAGAGGAGCTACTGCTCTTGTCAGTTTCCTAAGCAGAGTTGAACTAGATATGGCCCATGTGTGTAGGAAGCACAGTTCTTTTGTTCTGAGCAAGTCACTGTTCTGGCCCTATAGGAAATACAGTAGAGTAGAAGAGTGCTCTATTCTCAAAAGCAGACTTTGTTTCTCCTAAGGCGAGCTAGCGTTTCTTTCCAAGTCCTAAATGGACTTGAATCACATGCAATTCCTGGTCCTACAAGCAAGAGTTGTTTTCTGCTAAGAAGAGTCACTATTGCGCTCCCATTGCCATACACAGGGCAAATTGCACTCGCATCTGTTCCCAGCATGTACAGTGTATTGGACTGAAGAGGATCTACTGTTCTTGTCAGTTTCCTAAGCAGAGTTGAACTAGATATGGCCCGTGTGTGTAGGAAGCACATTTCTTTGTTCTGAGCAAGCTCACTGTTCGGACCACATAGGAAACACAGTAGAGTAGAAGAGTGCTCTTTTCAGAAGCAGAGTATGTTTCTTGTAAGGCTGGCTAGTGTTTGTTTCCCAGTCAGAAACGGAGTTGAATCTCATGCAGTTTCTGGCCCTACGAGCAAGAGTTGTTTTCTGGTAAGAGGAGTCACTATTGCGCTCCCATTGCCATACACAGTGCAAATAGCACTCGCGCCTGCTAACTGCAAGTACAGTGTATTGGATTGAAGAGGAGCTACTGTTCTTGTCAGTTTCCTAAGCAGAGTTGAACTAGATATGGCCCCTGTGTGTAGGAAGCACAGTTCTTTTGTTCTGAGCAAGCTCACTGTTCTGGACCTATAGGAAACACAGAAGAGTAGAAGAGTGCTCTTTATTCAAAAGCAGAGAGTGTTTCTTGTAAGGCGAGCTGGCGTTTGTTTCCCAGTCCTAAATGGAGTTGAATCACATGCAGTTTCTGGTCCTACGAGCAAGAGTTGTTTTCTGGTAAGAAGAGTCACTATTGTGCTACCATTGCCATACACAGTGCAAATAGCACTGGTGTCTGTTCCCAGCAAGTACAGTGTATTGGACAGAAGAGGATCTACTGTTCTTGTCAGTTTCCTAAGCAGAGTTCAACTAGATATGGCCTGTGTGTGTAGGAAGCACAGTTCTTTTTTTCTGAGCAAGCTCATTGTTCTGGCCCTATAGGAAACACAGTAGAGTAGAAGAGTGCTCTTTTCTCAAAAGCAGAGTGTGTTTCTTCTAAGGCAAGCTAGCGTTTGTTTCCTAGTCCTAAAGGAGTTGAATCACATGCAGTTTCTGGTCCTACAAGCAAGAGTTGTTTTCTGGTAAGGAGAGTCACGATTGCACTCCCATTCCCATACACAGGGCAAATAGCACTCGCGTTTGTTCCCAGCAAATACAGTGTATTAGACTGAAGAGGAGCTACTGTTCTTGTCAGTTTCCTAAGCAGAGTTGAACTATATATGGCCCGTGTGTTAAGGAAGCACAAATCATTTGTTCAGAGCAAGCTCACTCTTCTGGCCCTATAGGAAACACAGAAGAGTAGAAGAGTGCTCTTTTCTCAAAAGCAGAGTGTGTTTCTTGTAAGGCGAGCTAGCGTTTGTTTCCCAGTCCATAATGGAGTTGAATCACATGCAGTTTCTGGTCCTGCGAGCATGAGTTGTTTTCTGGTAAGAAGAGTCACTATTGTGCTACCATTGCCATACACAGTGCAAATTGCACTCGCGTCTGCTCCTAGCATGTACAGTGTATTGGACTGAAGAGGCGCTACTGTTCTTGTCAGTTTCCTAAGCAGAGTTGAACTAGATATAGCCCGTGTGTGTAGGAAGCACAGTTCTTTTATTCTGAGCAAGCTCACTGTTCTTGCACTATAGGAAACACAGTAGAGTAGAAGAGTGCTCTTTTCTCAAAAGCAGAGTGTGTTTCTTCTAAGGCGAGCTAGCGTTTGTTTCCCAGTCCTAAATGGAGTTGAATCACATGCAGTTTCTGGTCCTACAAGCAAGAGTTGTTTTCTGGTAAGAAGAGTCACTATTTTGTTCCCATTGCCATACACAGGGCAAATAGCACTCCCGTCTATTCGCAGCAAGTACAGTGTATTGGACTGAAGATGAGCTACTGTTCTTGTCAGTTTGCTAAGCAGAATTGAACTGGACATGACCCCTGTGTGTAGGAAGCACAGTTCTTTTGTTCTGAGCAAGCTCACTGTTCGGACCCCATAGGAAAAACCTTAGAGTAGAAGAGTGCTCTTTTCTCAAAAGCAGAGTGTGTTTCTTGTAAGTCGAGGTAGTGTTTGTTTCCCAGTCAGAAATGTAGTTGAATCCCATGCAGTTTCGGAACCTAAGAGCAAGAGTTGTTTTCTGGTAAGAAGAGTCTCTATTGTGCTCCCATTATCATACACAGGTCAAATAGCACTTGAGTCTGTTCCCAGCATGTACAGTGTATTGGACTGAAGAGGACCAACTGTTCTTGTCAGTTTCCTAAGCAGAGTTGAACTAGATATAGCCCGTGTGTGTAGGAAGCACAGTTCTTTTGTTCTTAGCAAGCTCACTATTCTGGGCCTATAGGAAACACAGTAGAGTAGAAGAATGCTCTTTTCTCAAAAGGAGAGTGTGTTTCTTGTAAGGCGAGCTAGCGTTTGTTTCCCAGTCCTAAATGGAGTTGAATCACATGCAGTTTCTGGTCCTACCAGCAAGAATTGTTTTCTGGTAAGAATAGTCACTGTTGCGCTCCCATTGTCAAACACAGGGCAAATAGCACTGGCGTCTATTCCCAGCATGTACAGTGTATTGGAATGAAGAGGATCTACTGTTCTTGTCAGTTTCCCGAGCAGAATTGAACTAGATAATAGCGTTTGTGTAGGAAGCACAGTTCTTTTGTTCTGAGCAAGCTCACTGTTCTTGCCCTATAGGAAACACAGTAGAGTAGAAGAGTGCTCTTTTCGCAAAAGCAGAGTGTTTTTCTTGTAAGGCGAGCTAGCGTTTGTTTCCCATTCCTAAATGGAATTGAATCCCATGCAGTTTCTGGTCCTAAGAGCAAGAGTTGTTTTCTGATAAGAAGATTCAGTATTGTGCTCCAATTGCCACATACACTGCAAATAGCACTCGCGTCTGTTCCCAGCAAGTACAGTGTATTGGACTGAAGAGGAGCTACGGTTCTTGTCAGTTTCCTAAGCAGAGTTGAACTAGATATTGCCCGTGTGTGTAGAAAGCACAGTTCTTTTGTTCTCAGAAAACTCACTGTTCTGGCAATATAGGAAACACAGTAGAGTAGAAGAGTTATCTTTTCTCAAAACCAGAGTGTGTTTCTTGTAAGGCGAGATAGTGTTTGTTTCCCACTCCAAAATGGAGTTGAATCACAAGCAGTTTTTGGTCCTACGAGCAAGAGTTGTTTTCTGGTAAGAAGAGTCACTATTGCGCTCCCATTGCCATACACAGTGCAAATAGCACTCACGTCTGTTCGCAGCAAGTACAGTGTATTGGACTGAAGATGAGCTACTGTTCTTGTCAATTTCCTAAGCAGAATTGAACTAGATATGGCCCGTGTGTGTAGGAAGCACAGTTCTTTTGTTCTCAGCAAGCTCACTGTTCGGATCCCATAGGAAACACTGTAGAGTAGAAGAGTGCTCTTTTCTCAAAAGCAGAGTGTGTGTCTTGTAAGGCGAGCTAGTGTTTGTTTCCCAGTCAGAAATGGAGTTGATTCCCATGCAGTTTCTGGTCCTACGTGCAAGAGTTGTTTTCTGGTAAGAAGAGTAACTATTGCGCTCCCATTGTCATACACAGGGTAAATAGCACTCGCGTCTGTTCCCAGCAAGTACAGTGTATTGGACTGAAGAGGATCTACTATTCTTGTCAGTTTTTTAAGCAGAATTTAACTAGATATGACAGTGTGTGTAGGAAGCACAGTTCTTTTGTTCTGAGCAAGCTCACTGTTTTGGCCCTATAGGAAACACAATATAGTAGAAGAGTGCTCTTTTCTCAAAAGCAGAGTGTGTTTATTGTAAGGCATGCTAGTGTTTGTTTTTCAGTCCTAAATGGAGTTGAATCACATGCAGGTTCTGGTCCTACGAGCAAGAGTTGTTTTCTGTTAAGAAGAGTCACTATTGTGCTCCCATTGTCATACACAGGGCAAATAGCACTGGCGTCTGTTCCGAGCATGTACAGTGTATTAGACTGAAGAGGATCTACTGTCCTTGTCAGTTTCCTAAGCAGAATTGATCTAGATATGGCCCGTGTGTGTAGGAAACACAGTTCTTTTGTTCTGAGCAAGCTCACTATTCTGGCCCAATAGGAAACACAGTAGAGTAGAAGAGTGCTCTTTTCTCTAAAGCAGAGTGTGTTTCTTGTAAGGCGAGCTAGCGTTTGTTTCCCAGTCCTAAATGGAGTTGAATCCCATGCAGTTTTTGGTCCTACGAGCAAGAGTTGTTTTCTGGTAAGAACAGTCACTATTGGGCTCCCATTGGCATATACAGTGCAAATAGCACTCGCTTCTGTTCCCAGCAAGTACAGTGTATTGGACTGAATAGGAGCTACTGTTCTTGTCAATTTCCTAAGCAGAATTGAACTAGATATGGCCCGTGTGTGTAGGAAGCACAGTTCTTTTGTTCTCAGCAAGCTCACTGTTCGGATATCATAGGAAACACTGTAGAGTAGAAGAGTGCTCTTTTCTCAAAAGCAGAGTGTGTTTCTTGTAAGGTGAGCTAGGGTTTGTTTCCCAGTCAGAAATGGAGTTGAATCCCATGCAGTTTCTGGTCCTATGAGCAAGAGTTGTTTTCTGTTAAGAAGAGTCACTATTGCGCTCCCATTGTCATACTCAGGGCAAATAGCAAGCTCATCTGTTCCCAGCAAGTACAGTGTACTGGACTGAAGAGGATCTACTATTCTTGTCAGTTTTTTAAGCAGAATTGAACTAGATATGACCGTGTGTGTAGGAAGCACAGTTCTTTTGTTCTGAGCAAGCTCACTGTTTTGGCCCTATAGGAAACACAATAGAGTAGAAGAGTGCTCTTTTCTCAAAAGCAGAGTGTGTTTCCTGTAAGGCGAGATAGAGTTTGTTTCCCAGTCCTAAATGAAGTTGAATCACATGTAGTTTTTGGTCCTACGAGAAAGAGATGTTTTCTGGTAAGAAGAGTCACTATTGTGCTCCCATTGCCATACACTGTGGAAATAGCACTCGCGTCTGTTCGCAGCAAGTACAGTGTATTGGACTGAAGATGAGCTACTGTTCTTGTCAGTTTCCTAAGCAGAGTTGAACTAGATATGGCCCCTGTGTGTAGGAAGCACACAGTTCTTTTGTTCTGAGCAAGCGCACTGTTCAGACCCCATAGGAAACAAGTGGAGTAGAAGAGTGCTGTTTTCTCAAAAGCAGAGTGTGTTTCTTGAAAGGTGAGCTAACATTTGTTTCCCACTCCGAAATGGAGTTGAATCCCATGCAGTTTCGGGTCCTACAAGCAAGAGTTGTTTTCTGGTAAGAAGAGTCTCTATTGCGCTCCCATTATCATACACAGGGCAAATAGCACTGGCGTCTGTTCCCAGCATGTACAGTGTATTGGACTGAATAGGACCAACTGTTCTTGTCAGTTTCCTAAGCAGAGTTGAACTAGATATAGCCCGTGTGTGTAGGAAGCACAGTTCTTTTGTTCTTAGCAAGCTCACTATTCTGGCCCTATAGGAAACACAGTAGAATAGAAGAGTGCTCTTTTCTCAAAAGGAGAGTATGTTTCTTGTAAGGCGAGCTAGCTTTTGTTTCCCAGTCCTAAATGGAGTTGAATCACATGCAGTTTCTGGTCCTACGAGCAAGAGTTGTTTTCTGGTAAGAAGAGTCACTGTTGCGCTCCCATTATCAAACACAGGGCAAATAGCACTGGCGTCTATTCCCAGCATGTACAGTGTATTGGACTGAAGAGGAGCTACTGTTCTTGTCAGTTTCCTAAGCAGAGTTGAACTAGATGTGGCCCATTTCTGAGGAAGCACAGTTCTTTTGTTCTGAGAAAACTCACTGTTCTCGCAATATAGGAAACACAGTAGAGTAGAAGATTTACCTTTTCTCAAAACCAGAGTGTGTTTCTTGTAAGGCGAGATAGTGTTTGTTTCCCAGTCCAAAATGGAGTTTTATCACAAGCAGTTTTTGGTCCTACGAGCAAGAGTTGTTTTCTGGTAAGAAGAGTCACTATTGCGCTCCCATTGCCATACACAGTGCAAATAGCACTCGCGTCTGTTCGCAGCAAGTACAGTGTATTGGACTGAAGATGCGCTACTGTTCTTGTCAATTTCCTAAGCAGAATTGAACTAGATATGGCCCGTGTGTGTAGGAAGCACAGTTCTTTTGTTCTCAGCAAGCTCACTGTTCGGATCCCATAGGAAACACTGTAGAGTAGAAGAGTGCTCTTTTCTCAAAAGCAGAGTGTGTTTCTTGTAAGGCGAGCTAGTGTTTGTTTCCCAGTCAGAAATGGAGTTGAATCCCATGCAGTTTCTGGTCCTACGAGCAAGAGTTGTTTTCTGGTAAGAAGAGTCACTATTTCGCTCCCTTTGCCATACACAGTCCAAATAGCACTCGCGTCTGCTCCCAGCAAGTACAGTGTATTGGACTGAAGAGGAGCTACTGTTCTTGTCAGTTTCCTAAGCAGAGTTGAACTAGATATGGCCCGTGTGTGTAGGAAGCACAGTTCTTTTGTTCTGAGCAAGCTCACTGTTCTGGCCCTATAGGAAACACAGTAGAGTAGAAGAGTGCTCACTTCTCAAATCAGATTGTGTTTCTTGTAAGGTGAGCTAGCGTTTGTTTCCCAGTCCTAAATGGAGTTGAATTACATGGAGGTTCTTGTCCTATGAGCAAGAGTTGTTTTCTGGTAAGAAGAGTCACTATTGCGATGCTACTGCCATACACAGTGCAAACACTTGCTACTGTTGTTTGCAAGTACAGTGTATTGGACAGAAGAGGAGCTACTGTTCTTGTCAGTTTCCTAAGCAGAGTTGAACTAGATATGGCCCGTGTGTATAGGAAGCACAGTTCTTTTGTTCTGAGCAAGCCCACTGTTCGGACCCCATAGGAAACACAGTAGATTAGAAGAGTGCTCTTTTCTCAAAAGCAGAGTGTGTTTCTTGTAAGGCGAGCTAGCGTTTGTTTCCCAGTCCTAAATGGAGTAGAATCACATGCAGTTTCTGATCCTAGGAGCAAGAGTTGTTTTCTGGTAAGAAGAGTCACTATTGCGCTCCCATTGTCATACACAGGGCAAATAGCACTGGCGTCTGTTCCCAGCATTTACAGTGTATTGGACTGAAGAGGATCTACTGTTCTTGTCAGTTTCCTAAGCAGAGTTGAACTAGATATGGCCAGTGTGTGTAGGAAGCACAGTTCTTTTGTTCTGAGCAAGCTCACTGTTTTGGCCCTATAGGAAACACAGTAGAGTAGAAGAGTGCTCTTTTCTCAAAAGCAGAGTGTGTTTCTTGTAAGGCGAGCTAGCTTTTGTTTCCCAGTCCTAAATGGAGTTGAATCACATGCAGTTTCTGTTCCTACAAGCAAGAGTTGTTTTCTAGTAAGAAGAGTCACTATTGTGTTCCCATTGCCATACACAGGGCAAATAGGACTTGCATCTGTTCCCAGGATGTACAGTGTATTGGACTGAAGAGGATCTACTGTTCTTGTCTGTTTCCTAAGCAAAGTTGAACTAGATATGGCCCGTGTGTGCAGGATGTACACTTCTTTTGTTCTGAGCAAGCTCACTCTTCTGGCCCTGTAGGAAACACAGTAGAGTATAAGAGTGTTCTTTTCTCAAAAGCAGAATGTGTTTCTTGTAAGGCGAGCTAGTGATTGTTTCCCAGTCCTAAATGGAGTTCAATCACATGCAGTTTCTGGTCCTATGAGCAAGAGTTGTTTTCTGGTAAGAAGAGTCACTGTTGCGCTCCCATTGTCATACACAGGGCAAATAGCACTGGCGTCTGTTCCCAGCATGTAAAGTGTATTGGACTGACGAGGATCTACAGTTCTTGTCAGTTTCCTTAGCAGAGTTGAACTAGATATGGCACGTGTGTGTAGGAAGCACAGTTCTTTTGTTCTGAGCATGCTCACTCTTCTGGCCTATAGGAAACACAGTAGAGTAGAAGAGTGCTCTTTTCTCAAAAGGAGAGTGTGTTTCTTGTAAGGCAAGCTTGCGTTTGTTTCCCAGTCCTAAATGGAGTTGAATCACATGTAATTTCTGGTCCTACGAGCAAGAGTTGTTTTCTGGAAAGGAAAGTCACTATTGTGCTCCTTTTGCCATACACAGTGCAAATAGCACTTGCGTCTGTTCCCAGCAAGTACAGTGTATTGGACTGAAGAGGAGCTACTGCTCTTGTCAGTTTCCTAACCAGAGTTGAACTAGATATGGCCCGTGTGTGTAGAAAGCACAGTTCTTTTGTTCTGAGGAAGCTCACTGTTCTGGCCCTATAGGAAACACAGAAGAGTTGAAGAGTGCTCTTTTCTCAGAAGCAGAGTTTTTTTCTTGTAAGGCGAGCTAGCGTTTGTTTCCCAGTCCTAAATGGAGTTGAATCACATGCAGTTTCTGGTCCTACGAGCAAGAGTTGTTTTCTGGTAAGAAGAGTCACTATTGTGCTCCCATTGTTTTACACAGGGCAAATAGCACTGGCGTCTGTTCCCAGCATGTACAGTGTATTGGACTGAAGAGGATCTACTGTTCTTGTCAGGTTCCTAAGCAGAATTGAACTAGATACGGCCATGTGTGTAGGAAGCACAGTTCTTTGTTCTGAGCAAGCTCACTGTTCTTTCCCTATAGGAAACACAGTAGAGTAGAAGAGTGCTCTTTTCTCAAAAGCAGAGTGTGTTTCTTGTAAGGCGAGCTAGCGTTTGTTTCCCAGTCCTAAATGGAGTTGAATCACATGCAGTTTCTCATCCTACGAGCAAGAGTTGTTTTCTGGTAAGGAAAGTCACTATTGTGTTCCCACTGCCATACACAGTGCAAATAGCACTCGCGTCTGTTCTCAGCAAGTACAGTGTATTGGACTGAAGAGGAGCTACTGTTCTTGTCAGTTTCCTAAGCAGAGTTGAACGAGATATTTCCCGTGTGTGTAGGAAGCACAGTTCTTTTGTTCTGAGCAAGCTCACTGTTCTGGCCCTATAGGAAACACAGTAGAGTAGAAGAGTGCTCTTTTCTCTAAAGCAGAGTGTGTTTCTTGTAAGACGAGCTAGCGTTTGTTTCCCAGTCATAAATGGAGTTGAGTCACAGGCAGTTTTTGTTCCTATGAGCAAGAGTTGTTTTCTGGTAAGAAGAGTCACTATTCTGCTCCAAATTCCATACACAGTGCAAATAGCACTCGCGTCTGTTCCCAGCAAGTACAGTGTATTGGACTGAATAGGAGCTACTGTTCTTGTCAGTTTCCTAAGCAGAGTTGAACTAGATATGGTCCATGTGTGTAGGAAGCACAGTTCTTTTGTTCTGAGCAAGCTCACTGTTTGGACCCCATAGGAAACACAGTAGAGTAGAAGAGTGCTCTGTTGCTGTAGAATTTCTCTCCAGCTCCCACCACCAAGTCCCGCCAGTCTCAGAGCCCTCTTATAAAATAAACACACAGACTCTTACATTATTTAAACTGCTTGGCCATTAGCTCAGGCCTGTTATTGTCTAGCTCTTACTCTTATATTTAGCCCATTTCTATTAATCTTTACTTTGCCACATGGCTCATGGCTTACTGGTACCTTACATCTTCCTTGTCCTGATGGCGGCTGGCAGTGTCTCTCTCTCAGCCTTCCACTTCCCCGCTTTATTCTCCTCCTTGCCCCGCCTACACTTCCTGCCTAGCCAACGGCCAATCAGTGTTTTATTGATTAATTAGCAACACATTTGCCATACATCCCACAGCACTTCCCCTTTTTTTTTTTCAAAAAGGAAGGTTTTAACCTTAACAAAGTAAAATTACATATAATTTGGCAATTTGGGCGTAGCTTCTCTTACTACTTCCTGCTGGAAGGGGGCGCTGTATCTTGTGGGGAAACAAAAAAAAATTTAGAATTATGGAATTGTCCATGAGGCTGTATCGTCTGAGCCAGATGCCTTTAAACCATTCTGGATGTTGGATCATCTGGGCCATGATGTCATAGGAGAACTTCAGGGGGTCTTGGCTGGTCAAACCTGATGTATCTTAATGTTGAACAAATCCATAGCCTCTGGCTTTCTGTGGAAACAAAAGAGACTCTTTTCCAAAGCAACAGATCCTTACTTCCAAATTTTGAAGTCAAGGTATCTTTAAAATATACATTTTGGCATAACTCTACAGCTTTTACAATCAAATGTTTTTCTGCAGTTAAATGTCCCAACGACAACACAATCCAGATTCTCTGTGTAATATCCATTTTTACGTGGCTTATTTTTTATACTACCTTTACTGTCTCTTTAATGACTTTATTTTTTAAAACTATGTATTTGTTTCTATAACTCTATATATCACCTTTTTTGTCTCTTTCAAGCCTACGTATCTTTTACACACATTGTAAACTATTACATCTGAATCTGTCTTATTGTGAATCTATTGCTTTAAACTGCAGCAGCTGTGGCTGCTGGCTCCGCCCACCTCAGATTCCCAACATGGCTATGTTTTCCGCCAGCTCTGGGAGCCATCAACTCTCAGAAATAGTGGGTCTTGCTTCTATTTAGCAGATTTCTATTAATTTTTACTTTGACACATGGCTCATGGCTTACTGGTACCTTACATCTTCCTTGTCCTGATGGCGGCTGGCAGTGTCTCTCTCTCAGCCTTCCACTTCCCTGCTTTATTCTCCTCCTTGCCCCGCCTACACTTCCTGCCTAGCCAACGGCCAATCAGTGTTTTATTGATTAATTAGCAACACATTTACCATACATCTCACAGCAGTGCTCTTTTCTCAAAAGCAGAGTGTATTTCTTGTAAGTCGAGCTAGCGTTTGTTTCCTAGTCCTAAATGGAGTTGAATCACATGCAGCTTCTGGTCCTACAAGCAAGAGTTGTTTTCTGGTAAGGAAAGTCACTATTGCGCTCTCATTGACATACAAAGTGCAAATAGCACTCGCGTGTGTTCCCAGCTATTACAGTGTATCAGACTGAAGAAGAGCTACTGTTATTGTTAGTTTCCTAAGCAGAGTTGAACTAGATATGGCCCGTGTGTGTAGGAAGCACAGTTCTTTTGTTCTCAGCAAGCTCACTGTTCTGGCCCTATAGGAAACACTTTAGAGTAGAAGAGTGCTCTTTTCTCAAAAGCAGAGTGTGTTTCTTGTAAGGCAAGGTAGCGTTTGTTTCCCAGTCCTAAATGGAGTTGAATCACATGCAGTTTCTGGTCCTACGAGCAAGAGATCTTTTCTCGTAAGAAGAGTCACTATTGTGCTGCCATTGCCATACACAGGACAAATAGCACTGTTGTCTGTTCCCAGCAAGTACAGTGTATTGGACTGAATAGGAGCTACTGTTCTTGTCAGTTTCCTAAGCAGAGTTGAACTAGATATGGTCCATGTGTGTAGGAAGCACAGTTCTTTTGTTTTGAGCAAGCTCACTCTTTGGACCCCATAGGAAACACAGTAGAGTAGAAGAGTGCTCTTTTCTCTAAAGCAGAGTGTTTTTCTTGTAAGGTGAGCTCGCATTTGTTTCCCAGTCCTAAATGGAGTTGAATCACATGCAGTTTCTGGTCCTACGAGCAAGAGTTGTTTTCTGGCAAGAAGAGTCACTATTGCGCTCCAATTGTCATACACAGGGCAAATAGCACTGGCGTCGGTTCCCAGCATGTACAGTGTATTGGACTGAAGAGGATCTACTGTTCTTGTCAGGTTCCTAAGCAGAGTTGAACTAGATATGGCCGTGTGGGCAGGAAGCACAGTTCTTTTGTTCTAAGCAAGCTCACCGTTCTGGCCCTATAGGAAACACAGTAGAGTAGAAGAGTGCTCTTTTCTCTAAAGCTGAGAGTGTTTCTTCTAAGGCGAGCTAGCGTTTGTTTTCCAGTCCTAAATGGAGTTGAGTCACATGCAGTTTTTGGTCCCACGAGCAAGAGTTGTTTTCTGGTAAGAAGAGTCACTATTGCGCTGCCATTGCCATACACAAGACAAATAGCACTGGCGTCTGTTCCCAGCAAGTACAGTGTATTGGACTGAAGAGGATCTACTGGTCTTGTCAGGTTTATAAGCAGAATTGAACTAGATAAGGCCGTGTGTGTAGGAAGCACAGTTTTTTTGTTCTGAGCAAGCTCACTGTTCGGACCCCATAGGAAACACAATAGAGTAGAAGAGTGCTCTTTTCTCTAAAGCAGATTGTGTTTCTTGTAAGGCGAGCTAGCATTTGTTTCCCAGTCCTAAATGGAGTTGAATCACATGCAGTTTCTGGTCCTATGAGCAAGAGTTGTTTTCTGGTAAGGAAAGTCACTATTGTGCTCCCATTGCCGTACACAGTGCAAATAGCACTCCCATCTGTTCCCAGCAAGTACAGTGTATTGGACTGAAGAGGAGCTACTGTTCTTGTCAGTTTCCTAAGCAGAGTGGAACTAGATATGGCCTGTGTGTGTAGGAAGCACAGTTCTTTTGTTCTGAGCAAGCTCACTGTTCGGACCCCTTAGGAAACACAGTAGAGTAGAAGAGTGCTCTTTTCTCAAAAGCAGAGTGTGTTTCATGTAAGGCGAGCTAGCGTTTCTTTCCCAGTACTAAATGGAGTTGAATCACATGCAGTTTCTGGTCCTACGAGCAAGAGTTGTTTTCTGGTAAGGAAAGTCACTATTGCGCTCCCATTGACATACACAGTGCAAATAGCACACCGGTCTGTTCCCAGCAATTACAGTGTATCGGACTGAAAAGGAGCTACTGTTCTTGTCAATTTCCTAAGCAGAGTTGAACTAGATGTGGTCCGTGTGTAGGAAGCACAGTTTTCTGTTATGAGCAAGCTCACTGTTTGGACCCCATAGGAAACACAGTAGAGTAGAAGAGTGCTCTTTTCTCAAAAGCAGAGTGTGTTTCTGGTAAGGTGAGCTAGCGTTTGTTTCCCAGTCCTAAATGGAGTTGAATTACATGCAGTTTCTGGTTATATGAGCAAGAGTTTTTTTCTGGTAAGAAGAGTCACTCTTGCGCTCCCATTGCCATACACAGTGCAAATAGCACTGGCGTCTGTTCCCAGCAAGTACAGTGTATTGGACTGAAGAGAAGCTACTGTTCTTGTCAGTTTCCTAAGTAGAGTTGAACTAGATATGGCCCGTGTGTGTAGGAAGCACAGTTTTCTGTTCTTGGCAAGCTCACTGTTTGGACCCCATAGGAAACACAGTATAGTAGAAGAGTGCTATTTTCTCAAAAGCAGAGTGTGTTTCTTGTAAGGCGAGCTAGCGGTTGTTTTCTAGTCCTAAATGGAGTTGAATCACATGCAGTTTCTGGCCCTACGAGCAAGAGTTGTTTTATGGTAAGAAGAGTCACTATTACGCTGCCATTGCCATACACAAGACAAATAGCACTGGCGTCTGTTCCCCGCAAGTACAGTGTATTGGACTGAAGAGGATCTACTGTTCTTGTCAGGTTTATAAGCAGAATTGAACTAGATATGGCCGTGTGTGTAGGAAGCACAGTTTTTTTGTTCTGAGCAAGCTCACTGTTCGGACCCCATACGAAACACAATAGAGTAGAAGAGTGCTCTTTTCTCTAAAGCAGATTGTGTTTCTTGTAAGGCGAGCTAGCATTTGTTTCCCAGTCCTAAATGGAGTTGAATCACATGCAGTTTCTGGTCCTATGAGCAAGAGTTGTTTTCTGGTAAGGAAAGTCACTATTGTGCTCCCATTGCCGTACACAGTGCAAATAGCACTCCCATCTGTTCCCAGCAAGTACAGTGTATTGGACTGAAGAGGAGCTACTGTTCTTGTCAGTTTCCTAAGCAGAGTTGAACTAGATATGGCCCCTGTGTGCAGGAAGCACAGTTCTTTTGTTCTGAGGAAACTCATTGTTCTGGCTCTATAGGAAACACAGTGGAGTAGAGAGTGCTCTTTTCTCTAAAGCAGAGTGTGTTTCTTGTAAGGCGAACTAGCGTTTGTTTCCCAGTTCTAAATGGAGTTGAATCACATGCAGTTTCTGGTCCTACGAGCAAGAGTTGTTTTATGGTAAGAATAGTCACTATTGCGCTGCCATTGCCATACACAGGACCAATAGCACTGGCGTCTGTTCCCAGCAAGTACAGTGTATTGGACTGAAGAGGATCTACTGTTCTTGTCAGGATCCTAATCAGAATTGAACTAAATATGGCCGTGTGTGTAGGAAGCACAGTTCCTTTGTACTGAGCAAGCTCACTGTTTTGACCACAGCGGAAACACAGTAGAATAGAATAGTGCTCTTTTCTCAAAACCAGAGGGTGTTTCTTGTAAGGCGAGCTAGCGTTTGTTTCCCAGTCCTAAATGGAGTTGAATCCCATGCAGTTTCTGGTCCTACGAGCAAGAGTAGTGTTCTGGTAAGAAGAGTCACTATTGTGCTGCCATTGCCATACACAGGACAAATAGCACTATTGTCTGTTCCCAGCAAGTACACTGTATTGGACTGAAGAGGATCTACTGTTCATGTCAGGTTCCTAAGCAGAATTGAACTAGATATGGCCGTGTGTGGAGGAAGCACAGTTTTTTTGTTCTGAGCAAGCTCACTGTTCGGGCCACATAAGAAACACAGTAGAGTAGAAGAGTGCTCTTTTCTCAAAAGCAGAGTGTGTTTCTTGTAAGGCGAGCTAGCGTTTGTTTCCCAGTCCTAAATGGAGTTGAATCACATGCAGTTTCTGTTCCTACAAGCAAGAGTTGTTTTCTGGTAAGAAGAGTCACTATTGTGCTCCCACTGTTTTACACAGGGCAAATAGCACTGGCCTCTGTTCCCAGCATGTACAGTGTATTGGACTGAAGAGGATCTACTGTTCTTGTCAGGTTCCTAAGCAGAATTGAACTAGATATGGCCGTGTGTGTTGGAAGCACAGTCTTTTGTTCTGAGCATGCTCACTGTTCTGGCCCTGTAGGAAACACAGTAGAGTAGAAGAGTGCTCTTTTCTCAAAAGCAGAGTGTGTTTCTTGTAAGGCGAGCTAGCATTTGTTTCCCAGTCCTAAATGGAGTTGAATCACATGCAGATTCTGGTCCTATGAGCAAGAGTTGTTTTCTGGTAAGGAAAGTCACTATTGTGTTCCCATTGCCATACAAAGTGCAAAGAGCACTCGCGTCTATTCCCAGCAAGTACAGTGTATCGGACTGAAGAGGAGCTACTGTTCTTGTCAGTTTCCTAAGCAGAGTTGAAGGAGATATGGCCCGTGTGTGTAGGAAGAACAGTTCTCTTGTTCTGAGCAAGCTCACTGTTCTGGCCCTATAGGAAACACAGTAGAGTAGACGAGTGCTCTTTTCTCAAAAGCAGAGTGTGTTTCATGTAAGGCGAGCTAGCATTTCTTTCCCAGACGTAAATGGAGTTGAATCACATGCAGTTTCTGGTCCTACGAGCTAGAGTTGTTTTCTGGTAAGGAAAGTCACTATGGTGCTCCCATTGCCATACACAGTGCAAATAGCACTCACGTGTGTTCCCAGCTATTACAGTGTATTGGACTGAAGAGGAGCTACTGTTTTTTCTCAGTTCCCTAAGCAGAGTTGAACTAGATATGGCCCGTGTGTGTAGGAAGCACAGTTTTTTTTTTTTTTCTGAGCAAGCTCACTGTTCTGGCCCTAGAGGAAACACTTTAGAGTATAAGAGGGCTCTTTTCTCAAAAGCAGAGTGTGTTTCTTGTAATGCGAGCTAGCGTTTGTTTCCCAGTCCTAAATGGAGTTGAATCTCATGCAGTTTCTGGTCCTACGAGCAAGAGTTGTTTTCTGGTAAGAAGAGTCACTATTGTGCTCCCATTGCCATACACAGTGCAAATAGCACTCGCGTCTGTTCCCAGCAAGTACAGTGTATTGGACTGAAGAGGAGCTACTGTTCTTGTCAGGTTCCTAAGCAGACTTGAACGAGATATGGCCCGTGTGTGTAGGAAGCTCAGTTCTTTTTTTTTGAGCATGCTCACTGTTTTGACCACATAGGAAACACAGTAGAGTAGAAGAGTGCTCTTTTCTCAAAAGCAGGGTGTGTTTCTTGTAAGGCGAGCTAGTGTTTGTTTCCCAGTCCTAAATAGAGTTGAATCACATGCAGTTTTGGGTCCTACGAGCAAGAGTTGTTTTCTGGTAAGAAGAGTAACTATTGCACTGCCATTGCCATACAAAAGACAATTAGCACTGGCGTCTGTTCCCAGCAATACAGTGTATTGGACTGAAGAGGATCTACTGTTCTTGTCAGGTTTATAAGCAGAATTGAACTAGATATGGCCGTGTGTGTAGGAATCACAGTTTTTTTGTTCTGAGCAAGCTCACTCTTCGGACCCCATAGGAAACACAGTAGAGTAGAGGAGTGCTCTTTTCTCTAAAGCAGATTGTGTTTCTTGTAAGGCGAGCTAGCATTTGTTTCCCAGTCCTAAATGGAGTTGAATCACATGCAGTTTCTGGTCCTACGAGCAAGAGTTGTTTTATGGTAAGAATAGTCACTATTGCACTGCCATTGTCATACACAGGACAAATAGCACTGTTGTCTGTTCCCACCAAGTACACTGTATTGGACTGAAGAGGAGCTACTGTTCTTGTCAGTTTCCTAAGCAGAGTTGAACTAGATATGGCCCGTGTGAAGGAAGCACAGTGCTTTTGTTCTGATCAAGCTCACTGTTCTGGCCCTATAGGAAACACAGTAGAGTAGAAGAGTGCTCTTTTCTCTAAAGCAGAGTGTTTTTCTTGTAAGGTGAGCTAGCGTTTGTTTCCCAGTACTAAATGGAGTTGAATCACATGCAGTTTCTGGTCCTAGGAACAAGAGTTGTTTTCTGGTAAGAAGAGTCACTATTGCGCTCCCATTGGCATACACAGGGCAAATAGTACTGGCGTCTGTTCCCAGCATGTACAGTGTATTGGACTGAAGAGGATCTACTGTTCTTGTCAGTTTCCTAAGCAGAATTGAATAGATATGGCCCCTGTGTGCAGGAAGCACAGTTATTTTGTTCTGAGGAAGCTCACTCTTCAGGCCCTATAGGAAACACAGTATAGTAGAAGAATGCTCTTTTGTCAAAAGCAGAGTGTTTTTCTTGTAAGGCGAGCTTGCGTTTCTTTCCCAGTCCTAAATGGAGCTGAGACACATGCAGTTTTTGGTCCTACGAGCAAGAGTTTTTTTCTGGTAAGAAGAGTCACTATTGCACTCACATTGCCATACACAGTGCAAATAGCACTTGCATCTGTTCCCAGCAAGTACAGTGTATTGGCCTGAAGAGGATCTACTGTTCTTGTCAGTTTCCTAAGCAGAGTTGAACTAGATATGGCCCGTGTGTGTAGGAAGCACAGTTCTTTTGTTCTGAGCAAGCTCACTGTTCGGATCCCCTAGGAGACTCAGTGGAGTAGAAGAGTACTCTTTTCTCAAAAGCAGAGTGTGTTTCATGTAAGGCGAGCTAGCATTTGTTTCCCAGTCCTAAATGGAGTTGAATCACATGCAGTTTCAGGTCCTATTAGCAAGAGTTGTTTTCTGGTAAGAAGAGTCCCTATTGCGCTCCCATTGCCATACACAGTGCAAATAGCACTCGCGTGTGTTCCCAGCTAGTACAGGGTATCGTACTGAAGAGGAGTTACTGTTTTTGTCAGTTTCATAAGCAGAGTTGAACTAGATATGGCCCGTTTGTGTAGGAAGCACAGATTTTTTTTTCTGATCGAGATCACTGTTCTGGCCCTATAGGAAACACTTTAGAGAATAAGAGGGCTCTTTTCTCAAAAGCAGAGTGTGTTTCTTGTAATGCGAGCTAGCATTTGTTTCCCAGTCCTAAATGGAGTTGAATCTCATGCAGTTTCTGGTCCTACGAGCAAGAGTTGTTTTCTGGTAAGAAGAGTCACTATTGTGCTCCCATTGCCAAACACAGTGCAATTAGCACTCGCATCTGTTCCCAGCAAGTACAGTGTATCGGACTGAAGAGTAGCTACTGTTGTTGTCAGTTTTCTAAACAGAGTTGAACGAGATATGGCCCGTGTGTGTATGAAGCTCAGTTCTTTTGTTCTGAGCAAGCTCACTGTTTTGACCACATAGGAAACACAGTAGAGTAGAAGAGTGCTCTTTTCTCAAAAGCAGGGTGTGTTTCTTGTAAGGCGAGCTAGTGTTCGTTTCCCAGTCCTAAATGGAGTTGAATCACATGCAATTTCTGGTCCTACGAGCAAGAGTTGTTTTCTGGTAAGGAAAGTCACTATTGCGCTCCCATTGCCATACACAGTGCAAATAGCACTCGCGTCTGTTCCCAGCAATCACAGTGTTTCGGACTGAAGAGGAGCTACTGTTCTTGTCAGTTTCATAAGCAGAGTTGAACTAGATATGGTCCGTGTGTAGGAAGCACAGTTTTCTGTTCTGAGCAAGCTCACTTTTTGGACCCCATAGGAAACACAGTAGAGTAGAGAGTGCTCTTTTCTCAAAAGCAGAGTGTGTTTCTTGTAAGGCGAGCTAGCATTTGTTTCCCAGTCTTAAATGGAGTTGAATCCCATGCAGTTTCTGGTCCTAGGAGCAAGAGTTGTTTTCTGGTAAGAAGAGTCACTATTGTGCTCCCATTGTCATACACAGGGCATATAGCACTCGCGTCTGTTCCCAGCAAGTACAGTGTTTTGGACTGAAGAGGATCTACTATTCTTGTCAGTTTCCTAAGCAGAATTGAACTAGATATGACCGTGTGTTTAGGAAGCACAGTTCTTTTGTTCTGAGCAAGCTCACTGTTTTGGCCCTATAGGAAACACAGTAGAGTAGAAGAGTGCTCTTTTCTCAAAAGCAGAGTGTGTTTCTTGTAAGGCGAGCTCACGTTGGTTTCCCAGTCCTAAATGGAGTTGAGTCACATGCAGTTTTTGCTCCTACGAGCAAGAGTTGTTTTCTGGTAAGAAGAGTCACTATTGTGCTCCAATTGCCATACACAGTGCAAATAGCACTCGCGTCTGTTCCCAGCAAGTACAGTGTATTGGACTGAAGAGTATCTACTGTTCTTGTCAGGTTCCTAAGCATGATTGAACTAGATATGGCCTTGTGTGTAGGAAGCACAGTTCTTTTGTTCTGAGCAAGCTCACTGTTCGGACCCCATAGGAAACACAGTAGAGTTGAATTTTGCTCTTTTCTCAAAAGCAGACTGTGTTTATTGTAAGGCGAGCTAGCGTTTGTTTCCCAGTCCTAACTGGAGTTGAATCCAATGCAGTTTCTGGTCCTACGAGCAAGAGTTGTTTTCTGGTAAGGAAAGTAACTATTGAGCTCCCATTGCCATACACAGTGCAAATAGCACTCACGTCTGTTCCCAGCAAACACAGTGTATCGGACTGAAGAGGAGCTACTGTTCTTGTCAGTTTCCTAAGCAGAGTTGAACTAGAGATGGTCGGTGTGTGTAGGAAGCACAGTTCTTTTGTTCTGAGCAATCTCACTGTTTGGACCCCATAGGAAACTCAGTAGAGTAGAATAGTGATCTTTTCTCAAAAGCAGAGTGAGTTTCTTGTAAGGCGAGCTAGCGTTTGTTTCCCAGTCCTAAATGGAGTTGAATCACATGCAGTTTCTGGTCCTACGAGCAAGAGTTGTTTTCTGGTAAGAAGAGTCAATATTGCGCTGCCATTGCCCTACACAGGACAAATAGCACTGGTGTGTGTTCCCAGCAAGTACAGTGTATTGGACTGAAGAGGAGCTACTGTTCTTGTCAGTTTCCTAAGCAGAGCTGAACTAGATATGGTCCGTGTGTGTAGGAAGCACAGTTCTTTTGTTCTGAGCAAGCTCACTCTTTGGACCCCATAGGAAACACAGTAGAGTAGAAGAGTGCTCTTTTTTCAAAAGCAGAGTGTGTTTCTTGTAAGGCGAGCTAGCGTTTGTTTCCCAGTCCTAAATGGAGTTGAATCACATGCAGTTTCTGGTCCTACGAGCAAGAGTTGTTTTATGGTAAGAAGAGTCACTATTGCGCTGCCATTGCCATACACAGTGCAAATAGCACTCGCCTGTGTTCCCAGCTAGTACAGGGTATCGTGCTGAAGAGGAGCTACTGTTTTTGTCAGTTTCCTAAGCAGAGTTGAACTAGATATGGCTCGTGTGTGTAGGAAGCACAGTTTTTTTTTCTGAGCAAGATCACTGTTCTGGCCCTATAGGAAACACTTTAGAGTATAAGAGGGCTCTTTTCTCAAAAGCAGAGTGTGTTTCTTGTAATGCGAGCTAGCGTTTGTTTCCCAGTCCTAAATGGAGTTGAATCTCATGCAGTTTCTGGTCCTATGAGCAAGAGTTGTTTTCTGGTAAGAAGAGTCACTATTGTGCTCCCATTGCCATACACAGAGCAAATAGCACTCACGTCTGTTCCCAGCAAGTACAGTGTATCGGACTGAAGAGGAGCTACTGTTCTTGTCAGTTTCCTAAGCAGAGTTGAACGAGATATGGCCCGTGTGTGTAGGAAGCTCAGTTCTTTTGTTCTTAGCAAACTCACTGTTTTGACCACATAGGAAACACAGTAGAGTAGAAGAGTGCTCTTTTCTCAAAAGCAGGGTGTGTTTCTTGTAAGGCGAGCTAGTGTTTGTTTCCCAGTCCTAAATGGAGTTGAATCACATGCAGTTTCTGGTCCTATGAGCAAGAGTTGTTTTCTGGTAAAGAAAGTCACTATTGTGCTCCCATTGCCATACACAGTGCAAATAGCACTCGCGTCTGTTCCCAGCAATTACAGTGTATCGGACTGAAGAGGAGCTAGTGTTCTTGTCGGTTTCCTAAGCAGAGTTGAACTAGATATGGTCCTTGTGTAGGAAGCACAGTTTTCTGTTCTGAACAAGCTCACTGTTTGGACCCCGTAGGAAACACAATAGAGTAGAAGAGTGCTCTTTTCTCAAAAGCAGATTGTGTTTCTTGTAAGTCTAGCTAGCATTTGTTTCCCAGTCCAAATGGAGTTGAATCACATGCAGTTTCTGGTCCTACGAGCAATAGTTGTTTTATGGTAAGAATAGTCACTATTGCGCTGCCATTGCCATACACAGGACAAATAGCACTGGAGTCTGTTCCCAGCAAGTACAGTGTATTGGACTGAAGGGGATCTACTGTTCTTGTCAGGTTCCTAAACAGAATTGAACTAGATATGGCCGTGTGTGTAGGAAGCACAGTTCTTTTGTTCTGAGCAAGCTCACTGTTCTGGCCATACAGGAAACACAGTAGAGTAGAAGAGTGCTCTTTTCTCAAAAGCAGAGTGTATTTCTTGTAAGGCGAGCTAGCGTTTGTTTCCCAGTCCTAAATGGAGTTGAGTCACATGCAGTTTCTGGTCCTAGGAACAAGAGTTGTTTTCTGGTAAGAAGAGTCACTATTGTGCTCCCATTGTCATACACAGGGCAAATAGTACTGGCGTCTGTTCCCAGCATGTACAGTGTATTGGACTGAAGAGGATCTACTGTTCTTGTCAGTTTCCTAAGCAGAATTGAATAGATATGGCCCCTGTGTGAAGGAAGCACAGTTCTTTTGTTCTGAGGAAGCTCACTCATCTGGTCCTATAGGAAACACAGTATGGTAGAAGAATGCTCTTTTGTCAAAAGCACAGAGTTTTTCTTGTAAGGCGAGCTAGCATTTCTTTCCCAGTCCTAAATGGAGTTGAGACACATGCAGTTTTTGGTCCTACGAGCAACAGTTTTTTTCTGGTAAGAAGAGTCACTATTGCACTTTCATTGCCATACACAGTGCAAATAGCACTTGCATCTGTTCCCAGCAAGTACAGTGTATTGGACTGAAGAGGAGCTACTGTTCTTGTCAGTTTTTAAGCAGAGTTGAACTAGATATGGTCCGTGTGTGTAGGAAGCACAGTTCTTTTGTTCTGAGCATGCTCACTGTTTTGGTCCTATAGGAAACACAGTTGAGTAGAAGAGTGCTCTTTTCTCAAAAGCAGAGTGTGTTTCTTGTAAGGCAAGCTTGGGTTCGTTTCTCAGTCCTAAATGGAGTTGCATCACATGCAGTTTTTGGTCCTAAAAGCAAGAGTTGTTTTCTGGTAAGAAGAGTCACTATTGCGCTCAAATTGCCATACACAGTGCAAATAGCACTCGCGTCTTTTCCCCGCAAGTACAGTGTATTGGACTGAATAGGAGCTACTGTTCTTGTCAGTTTCCTAAGCAGAGTTGAACTAGATATGGTCCGTGTGTGTAGGATGCACAGTTCTTTTGTTCTCAGCAAGCTCACTGTTCTGGCCCGATAAGGAAACACTGTAGAGTAGAAGAGTGCTCTTTTCTCAAAAGCAGAGTGTGTTTCTTGTAAAACGAGCTATCGTTTGTTTCCCAGTCCTAAATGGAGTTGAATCACATGCAGTTTCTGGTCCTATGAGCAAGAGTTGTTTTCTGGTAAGAAGAGTCACTATTGTGCTCCCTTTGCCATACACAGTGCAAAAAGCGCTGGCGTCTGTTCCCAGCATGTACAGTGTATTGGACTGAAGAGGATCTACTGTTCTTGTCAGGTTCCTAAGCAGAGTTGAACTAGATATGGCCATGTGTGTAGGAAGAACAGTTCTTTTGTTCTGAGCAAGCTCACTGTTCTGGCCCTATAGGAAACACAGTAGAGTAGAAGAGTGCTCTTTTCTCTAAAGCAGAGTGTGTTTCTTGTAAGGCAAGCTTGCGTTTGTTTCCCAGTCCTAAATGGAGTTGAGTCACATGCAGTTTTTGGTCCTATGAGCAAGAGTTGTTTTCTGGTAAGAAGAGTCACTATTGCGCTCCAATTGCCATACACAGTGCAAATAGCACTCGCGACTGTTCCCAGAAAGTACAGTGTATTGGACTGAATAGGAGCTACTGTTCTTGTCAGTTTCCAAAGCCTAGTTGAACTAGATATGGTCCGTTTGTGTAGGAAGCACAGTTCTTTTGTTCTCAGCAAGCTCACTGTTCTGGCCCTATAGGAAACACAGTAGAGTAGAACAGTGCTCTTTTCTCAAAAGCAGAGTGTGTTTCTTGTAAGGCGAGCTAGGGTTTGTGTCCCAGTCCTAAATGGAGTTGAATCACATGCAGTTTCTGGTCCTACGAGCAAGAGTTGTTTTATGGTAAGAAGAGTCACTATTGCGCTGCCATTGCCATACACAGGACAAATAGCACTGGCATCTGTTCCCAGCAAGTACAGTGTATTGGACTGAAGAGTATCTACTGTTCTTGTCAGGTTCCTAAGCATGATTGAACTAGATATGGCCTTGTGTGTAGGAAGCACAGTTCTTTTGTTCTGAGCAAGCTCACTGTTCGGACCCCATAGGAAACACAGTAGAGTTGAATTTTGCTCTTTTCTCAAAAGCAGACTGTGTTTATTGTAAGGCGAGCTAGCGTTTGTTTCCCAGTCCTAACTGGAGTTGAATCCAATGCAGTTTCTGGTCCTACGAGCAAGAGTTGTTTTCTGGTAAGGAAAGTAACTATTGAGCTCCCATTGCCATACACAGTGCAAATAGCACTCACGTCTGTTCCCAGCAAACACAGTGTATCGGACTGAAGAGGAGCTACTGTTCTTGTCAGTTTCCTAAGCAGAGTTGAACTAGAGATGGTCGGTGTGTGTAGGAAGCACAGTTCTTTTGTTCTGAGCAATCTCACTGTTTGGACCCCATAGGAAACTCAGTAGAGTAGAATAGTGATCTTTTCTCAAAAGCAGAGTGAGTTTCTTGTAAGGCGAGCTAGCGTTTGTTTCCCAGTCCTAAATGGAGTTGAATCACATGCAGTTTCTGGTCCTACGAGCAAGAGTTGTTTTCTGGTAAGAAGAGTCAATATTGCGCTGCCATTGCCCTACACAGGACAAATAGCACTGGTGTGTGTTCCCAGCAAGTACAGTGTATTGGACTGAAGAGGAGCTACTGTTCTTGTCAGTTTCCTAAGCAGAGCTGAACTAGATATGGTCCGTGTGTGTAGGAAGCACAGTTCTTTTGTTCTGAGCAAGCTCACTCTTTGGACCCCATAGGAAACACAGTAGAGTAGAAGAGTGCTCTTTTTTCAAAAGCAGAGTGTGTTTCTTGTAAGGCGAGCTAGCGTTTGTTTCCCAGTCCTAAATGGAGTTGAATCACATGCAGTTTCTGGTCCTACGAGCAAGAGTTGTTTTATGGTAAGAAGAGTCACTATTGCGCTGCCATTGCCATACACAGTGCAAATAGCACTCGCCTGTGTTCCCAGCTAGTACAGGGTATCGTGCTGAAGAGGAGCTACTGTTTTTGTCAGTTTCCTAAGCAGAGTTGAACTAGATATGGCCCGTGTGTGTAGGAAGCACAGTTTTTTTTTCTGAGCAAGATCACTGTTCTGGCCCTATAGGAAACACTTTAGAGTATAAGAGGGCTCTTTTCTCAAAAGCAGAGTGTGTTTCTTGTAATGCGAGCTAGCGTTTGTTTCCCAGTCCTAAATGGAGTTGAATCTCATGCAGTTTCTGGTCCTATGAGCAAGAGTTGTTTTCTGGTAAGAAGAGTCACTATTGTGCTCCCATTGCCATACACAGAGCAAATAGCACTCACGTCTGTTCCCAGCAAGTACAGTGTATCGGACTGAAGAGGAGCTACTGTTCTTGTCAGTTTCCTAAGCAGAGTTGAACGAGATATGGCCCGTGTGTGTAGGAAGCTCAGTTCTTTTGTTCTTAGCAAACTCACTGTTTTGACCACATAGGAAACACAGTAGAGTAGAAGAGTGCTCTTTTCTCAAAAGCAGGGTGTGTTTCTTGTAAGGCGAGCTAGTGTTTGTTTCCCAGTCCTAAATGGAGTTGAATCACATGCAGTTTCTGGTCCTATGAGCAAGAGTTGTTTTCTGGTAAAGAAAGTCACTATTGTGCTCCCATTGCCATACACAGTGCAAATAGCACTCGCGTCTGTTCCCAGCAATTACAGTGTATCGGACTGAAGAGGAGCTAGTGTTCTTGTCGGTTTCCTAAGCAGAGTTGAACTAGATATGGTCCTTGTGTAGGAAGCACAGTTTTCTGTTCTGAACAAGCTCACTGTTTGGACCCCGTAGGAAACACAATAGAGTAGAAGAGTGCTCTTTTCTCAAAAGCAGATTGTGTTTCTTGTAAGTCTAGCTAGCATTTGTTTCCCAGTCCAAATGGAGTTGAATCACATGCAGTTTCTGGTCCTACGAGCAATAGTTGTTTTATGGTAAGAATAGTCACTATTGCGCTGCCATTGCCATACACAGGACAAATAGCACTGGAGTCTGTTCCCAGCAAGTACAGTGTATTGGACTGAAGGGGATCTACTGTTCTTGTCAGGTTCCTAAACAGAATTGAACTAGATATGGCCGTTTGTGTAGGAAGCACAGTTCTTTTGTTCTGAGCAAGCTCACTGTTCTGGCCATACAGGAAACACAGTAGAGTAGAAGAGTGCTCTTTTCTCAAAAGCAGAGTGTATTTCTTGTAAGGCGAGCTAGCGTTTGTTTCCCAGTCCTAAATGGAGTTGAGTCACATGCAGTTTCTGGTCCTAGGAACAAGAGTTGTTTTCTGGTAAGAAGAGTCACTATTGTGCTCCCATTGTCATACACAGGGCAAATAGTACTGGCGTCTGTTCCCAGCATGTACAGTGTATTGGACTGAAGAGGATCTACTGTTCTTGTCAGTTTCCTAAGCAGAATTGAATAGATATGGCCCCTGTGTGAAGGAAGCACAGTTCTTTTGTTCTGAGGAAGCTCACTCATCTGGTCCTATAGGAAACACAGTATGGTAGAAGAATGCTCTTTTGTCAAAAGCACAGAGTTTTTCTTGTAAGGCGAGCTAGCATTTCTTTCCCAGTCCTAAATGGAGTTGAGACACATGCAGTTTTTGGTCCTACGAGCAACAGTTTTTTTCTGGTAAGAAGAGTCACTATTGCACTTTCATTGCCATACACAGTGCAAATAGCACTTGCATCTGTTCCCAGCAAGTACAGTGTATTGGACTGAAGAGGAGCTACTGTTCTTGTCAGTTTTTAAGCAGAGTTGAACTAGATATGGTCCGTGTGTGTAGGAAGCACAGTTCTTTTGTTCTGAGCATGCTCACTGTTTTGGTCCTATAGGAAACACAGTTGAGTAGAAGAGTGCTCTTTTCTCAAAAGCAGAGTGTGTTTCTTGTAAGGCAAGCTTGGGTTCGTTTCTCAGTCCTAAATGGAGTTGCATCACATGCAGTTTTTGGTCCTAAAAGCAAGAGTTGTTTTCTGGTAAGAAGAGTCACTATTGCGCTCAAATTGCCATACACAGTGCAAATAGCACTCGCGTCTTTTCCCCGCAAGTACAGTGTATTGGACTGAATAGGAGCTACTGTTCTTGTCAGTTTCCTAAGCAGAGTTGAACTAGATATGGTCCGTGTGTGTAGGATGCACAGTTCTTTTGTTCTCAGCAAGCTCACTGTTCTGGCCCGATAAGGAAACACTGTAGAGTAGAAGAGTGCTCTTTTCTCAAAAGCAGAGTGTGTTTCTTGTAAAACGAGCTATCGTTTGTTTCCCAGTCCTAAATGGAGTTGAATCACATGCAGTTTCTGGTCCTATGAGCAAGAGTTGTTTTCTGGTAAGAAGAGTCACTATTGTGCTCCCTTTGCCATACACAGTGCAAAAAGCGCTGGCGTCTGTTCCCAGCATGTACAGTGTATTGGACTGAAGAGGATCTACTGTTCTTGTCAGGTTCCTAAGCAGAGTTGAACTAGATATGGCCATGTGTGTAGGAAGCACAGTTCTTTTGTTCTGAGCAAGCTCACTGTTCTGGCCCTATAGGAAACACAGTAGAGTAGAAGAGTGCTCTTTTCTCTAAAGCAGAGTGTGTTTCTTGTAAGGCAAGCTTGCGTTTGTTTCCCAGTCCTAAATGGAGTTGAGTCACATGCAGTTTTTGGTCCTATGAGCAAGAGTTGTTTTCTGGTAAGAAGAGTCACTATTGCGCTCCAATTGCCATACACAGTGCAAATAGCACTCGCGACTGTTCCCAGCAAGTACAGTGTATTGGACTGAATAGGAGCTACTGTTCTTGTCAGTTTCCAAAGCCTAGTTGAACTAGATATGGTCCGTTTGTGTAGGAAGCACAGTTCTTTTGTTCTCAGCAAGCTCACTGTTCTGGCCCTATAGGAAACACAGTAGAGTAGAACAGTGCTCTTTTCTCAAAAGCAGAGTGTGTTTCTTGTAAGGCGAGCTAGGGTTTGTGTCCCAGTCCTAAATGGAGTTGAATCACATGCAGTTTCTGGTCCTACGAGCAAGAGTTGTTTTATGGTAAGAAGAGTCACTATTGCGCTGCCATTGCCATACACAGGACAAATAGCACTGGCATCTGTTCCCAGCAAGTACAGTGTATTGGACTGAAGAGTATCTACTGTTCTTGTCAGGTTCCTAAGCAGAATTGAACTAGATATGGCCTTGTGTGTAGGAAGCACAGTTCTTTTGTTCTGAGCAAGCTCACTGTTCGGACCCCATAGGAAACACAGTAGAGTTGAATTTTGCTCTTTTCTCAAAAGCAGACTGTGTTTATTGTAAGGCGAGCTAGCGTTTGTTTCCCAGTCCTAACTGGAGTTGAATCCAATGCAGTTTCTGGTCCTACGAGCAAGAGTTGTTTTCTGGTAAGGAAAGTAACTATTGAGCTCCCATTGCCATACACAGTGCAAATAGCACTCACGTCTGTTCCCAGCAAACACAGTGTATCGGACTGAAGAGGAGCTACTGTTCTTGTCAGTTTCCTAAGCAGAGTTGAACTAGAGATGGTCGGTGTGTGTAGGAAGCACAGTTCTTTTGTTCTGAGCAATCTCACTGTTTGGACCCCATAGGAAACTCAGTAGAGTAGAATAGTGATCTTTTCTCAAAAGCAGAGTGAGTTTCTTGTAAGGCGAGCTAGCGTTTGTTTCCCAGTCCTAAATGGAGTTGAATCACATGCAGTTTCTGGTCCTACGAGCAAGAGTTGTTTTCTGGTAAGAAGAGTCAATATTGCGCTGCCATTGCCCTACACAGGACAAATAGCACTGGTGTGTGTTCCCAGCAAGTACAGTGTATTGGACTGAAGAGGAGCTACTGTTCTTGTCAGTTTCCTAAGCAGAGCTGAACTAGATATGGTCCGTGTGTGTAGGAAGCACAGTTCTTTTGTTCTGAGCAAGCTCACTCTTTGGACCCCATAGGAAACACAGTAGAGTAGAAGAGTGCTCTTTTTTCAAAAGCAGAGTGTGTTTCTTGTAAGGCGAGCTAGCGTTTGTTTCCCAGTCCTAAATGGAGTTGAATCACATGCAGTTTCTGGTCCTACGAGCAAGAGTTGTTTTATGGTAAGAAGAGTCACTATTGCGCTGCCATTGCCATACACAGTGCAAATAGCACTCGCCTGTGTTCCCAGCTAGTACAGGGTATCGTGCTGAAGAGGAGCTACTGTTTTTGTCAGTTTCCTAAGCAGAGTTGAACTAGATATGGCCCGTGTGTGTAGGAAGCACAGTTTTTTTTTCTGAGCAAGATCACTGTTCTGGCCCTATAGGAAACACTTTAGAGTATAAGAGGGCTCTTTTCTCAAAAGCAGAGTGTGTTTCTTGTAATGCGAGCTACCGTTTGTTTCCCAGTCCTAAATGGAGTTGAATCTCATGCAGTTTCTGGTCCTATGAGCAAGAGTTGTTTTCTGGTAAGAAGAGTCACTATTGTGCTCCCATTGCCATACACAGAGCAAATAGCACTCACGTCTGTTCCCAGCAAGTACAGTGTATCGGACTGAAGAGGAGCTACTGTTCTTGTCAGTTTCCTAAGCAGAGTTGAACGAGATATGGCCCGTGTGTGTAGGAAGCTCAGTTCTTTTGTTCTTAGCAACTCACTGTTTTGACCACATAGGAAACACAGTAGAGTAGAAGAGTGCTCTTTTCTCAAAGCAGGGTGTGTTTCTTGTAAGGCGAGCTAGTGTTTGTTTCCCAGTCCTAAATGGAGTTGAATCACATGCAGTTTCTGGTCCTATGAGCAAGAGTTGTTTTCTGGTAAAGAAAGTCACTATTGTGCTCCCATTGCCATACACAGTGCAAATAGCACTCGCGTCTGTTCCCAGCAATTACAGTGTATCGGACTGAAGAGGAGCTAGTGTTCTTGTCGGTTTCCTAAGCAGAGTTGAACTAGATATGGTCCTTGTGTAGGAAGCACAGTTTTCTGTTCTGAACAAGCTCACTGTTTGGACCCCGTAGGAAACACAATAGAGTAGAAGAGTGCTCTTTTCTCAAAAGCAGATTGTGTTTCTTGTAAGTCTAGCTAGCATTTGTTTCCCAGTCCAAATGGAGTTGAATCACATGCAGTTTCTGGTCCTACGAGCAATAGTTGTTTTATGGTAAGAATAGTCACTATTGCGCTGCCATTGCCATACACAGGACAAATAGCACTGGAGTCTGTTCCCAGCAAGTACAGTGTATTGGACTGAAGGGGATCTACTGTTCTTGTCAGGTTCCTAAACAGAATTGAACTAGATATGGCCGTGTGTGTAGGAAGCACAGTTCTTTTGTTCTGAGCAAGCTCACTGTTCTGGCCATACAGGAAACACAGTAGAGTAGAAGAGTGCTCTTTTCTCAAAAGCAGAGTGTATTTCTTGTAAGGCGAGCTAGCGTTTGTTTCCCAGTCCTAAATGGAGTTGAGTCACATGCAGTTTCTGGTCCTAGGAACAAGAGTTGTTTTCTGGTAAGAAGAGTCACTATTGTGCTCCCATTGTCATACACAGGGCAAATAGTACTGGCGTCTGTTCCCAGCATGTACAGTGTATTGGACTGAAGAGGATCTACTGTTCTTGTCAGTTTCCTAAGCAGAATTGAATAGATATGGCCCCTGTGTGAAGGAAGCACAGTTCTTTTGTTCTGAGGAAGCTCACTCATCTGGTCCTATAGGAAACACAGTATGGTAGAAGAATGCTCTTTTGTCAAAAGCACAGAGTTTTTCTTGTAAGGCGAGCTAGCATTTCTTTCCCAGTCCTAAATGGAGTTGAGACACATGCAGTTTTTGGTCCTACGAGCAACAGTTTTTTTCTGGTAAGAAGAGTCACTATTGCACTTTCATTGCCATACACAGTGCAAATAGCACTTGCATCTGTTCCCAGCAAGTACAGTGTATTGGACTGAAGAGGAGCTACTGTTCTTGTCAGTTTTTAAGCAGAGTTGAACTAGATATGGTCCGTGTGTGTAGGAAGCACAGTTCTTTTGTTCTGAGCATGCTCACTGTTTTGGTCCTATAGGAAACACAGTTGAGTAGAAGAGTGCTCTTTTCTCAAAAGCAGAGTGTGTTTCTTGTAAGGCAAGCTTGGGTTCGTTTCTCAGTCCTAAATGGAGTTGCATCACATGCAGTTTTTGGTCCTAAAAGCAAGAGTTGTTTTCTGGTAAGAAGAGTCACTATTGCGCTCAAATTGCCATACACAGTGCAAATAGCACTCGCGTCTTTTCCCCGCAAGTACAGTGTATTGGACTGAATAGGAGCTACTGTTCTTGTCAGTTTCCTAAGCAGAGTTGAACTAGATATGGTCCGTGTGTGTAGGATGCACAGTTCTTTTGTTCTCAGCAAGCTCACTGTTCTGGCCCGATAAGGAAACACTGTAGAGTAGAAGAGTGCTCTTTTCTCAAAAGCAGAGTGTGTTTCTTGTAAAACGAGCTATCGTTTGTTTCCCAGTCCTAAATGGAGTTGAATCACATGCAGTTTCTGGTCCTATGAGCAAGAGTTGTTTTCTGGTAAGAAGAGTCACTATTGTGCTCCCTTTGCCATACACAGTGCAAAAAGCGCTGGCGTCTGTTCCCAGCATGTACAGTGTATTGGACTGAAGAGGATCTACTGTTCTTGTCAGGTTCCTAAGCAGAGTTGAACTAGATATGGCCATGTGTGTAGGAAGCACAGTTCTTTTGTTCTGAGCAAGCTCACTGTTCTGGCCCTATAGGAAACACAGTAGAGTAGAAGAGTGCTCTTTTCTCTAAAGCAGAGTGTGTTTCTTGTAAGGCAAGCTTGCGTTTGTTTCCCAGTCCTAAATGGAGTTGAGTCACATGCAGTTTTTGGTCCTATGAGCAAGAG
>NW_026737368.1:0-43000 GCF_949786415.1 Peromyscus eremicus | reverse complement strand
AGCAATCTCACTATTCGGACCCCATAGGAAACACAGTAGAGTTGAAGAGTGCTCTTTTCTCAAAAGCAGAGTGTGTTTCTCTAAGGCGAGTTAGTGTTTGTTTCCCAGTCAGAATTGGAGTTGAATCCCATGCAGTTTCTGGTCCTATGAGCAAGAGTTGTTTTCTGATAAGAAGAGTCACTATTGTGCTCCTATAGCCATACACAGTGCAAATAGCACTCGCGTCTGTTCCCAGCTAGTACAGTGTATTGGACTGAAGAGGAGCTACCGTTCTTGTCAGTTTCCTAAGCAGAATTGAACTAGATATGGCCCGTGTGTGTAGGAAGCACAGTTCTTTTGTTCTGAGCAGGCTCACTGTTCGTACCCCATAGGAAACACAGTAGAGTAGAAGAGTGGTCTTTTCTCAAAAGCAGAGTGTGTTTCTTGTAAGGCGAGCTAGTGTTTGTTTCCCAGTCCTAAATGGAGTTGAATCACATCCAGTTTTTGGTCCTACGAGCAAGAGTTTTTTTCTGGTAAGGAAAGTCACTATTGTGTTCCCATTGCCATACACAGTGCAAAGAGCACTCGCATCTGTTCCAGCAAGTACAGTGTATTGGACTGAAGCGGAGCTATTGTTCTTGTCAGTTTCCTAAGCAGAGTTGAACTAGATATGGCCCGTGTGTGTAGGAAGCACAGTTCTGTTGTTCTGAGCAAGTTCACTGTTCCAACCCCATAGGAAAAACAGTGGAGTAGAAGAGTGCTCTTTTCTCAAAAGCAGAGTGTGTTTCTTGTAAGGCGAGCTAGTGTTTGTGTCCCAGTCCTAAATGGAGTTGAATCCCATGCAGTTGCTGCTCCTACAAACAAGAGGTGTTTTCTGATAAGAAGAGTCACTATTGTGCTCCTATTGCCGTACACAGTGCAAATAGCACTCTAGTCTGTTCCCAGCAAGTACAGTGTATTGGACTGAAGAAGAGTTAGTGTTCTTGTCACTTTCTTAAGCAGAGTTCAACTAGATATGGTCCGTGTGTGTAGGAAGCACAGTTGTTTTTTTCTGAGCAAGCTGACTGTTTGGAACCCATAGGAAACACAGTAGAGTAGAAGAGTGCTCTTTTCTCAAAAGCAGAATGTGTTTCTTGTAAGGCAAGATAACGTTTGTTTCCCAGTCCTAAATGGAGTTGAATCACATGCAGTTTCTGGTCCTACGAACAAGAGTTTTTTTCTGGTAAGGAAAGTCCCTATTGCGCTCCCATTGCCATACACAGTGCAAAAAGCACTCGCGTCTTTTCCCAGGAAGTACAGTTTATTGGACTGAAGCGGAGCTACTGTTCTTGTCAGTTTCCTAAGCGGAGTTGAACTAGATATGGCCCCTGTGTGTAGGAAGCACAGTTCTTTTTTTCTGAGCAAGCTCACTGTTCCGACCCCATAGGAAACACAGTAGAGTAGAAGAGTGCTCTTTTCTCAAAAGCAGAGTGTGTTTCTTGTAAGGCGAGTTAGTGTTTGTTTCCCAGTCAGAATTGGAGTTGAATCCCACGCAGTTACAGGTCCTATGAGCAAGAGTTGTTTTCTGATAAGAAGAGTCACTATTGTGCTCCTATTGCCATACAGAGTGCAAATAGCACTCGCGTCTGTTCCCAGCAAGTACAGTGTATTGGACTGAAGAGGAGCTACTGATCTTGTCAGTTTCCTAAGCAGAGTTGAACTAGATATGGACCGTGTGTGTAGGAAGCACAGTTCTTTTGTTCTGAGCAAGCTCACTGTTCGTACCCCATAGGAAACACAGTAGAGTAGAAGAGTGGTCTTTTCTCAAAAGCAGAGTGTGTTTCTTGTAAGGCGAGCTAGCGATTGTTTCCCAGTCAGAAATGGAGTTCAATCACATCCAGTTTTTATTCCTATGAGCAAGAGTTGTTTTCTGGTAAGGAAAGTCACTATTGTGCTCCCATTGCCATACACAGTGCAAATAGGACTCGCGTCTGTTCTCAGCAAGTACAGTTTATTGGACTAAAGAGGAGCTACTGTTCTTGTCAGTTTCCTAAGCACAGTTGAACTAGATATGGCCCATGTGTGTAGGAAGCACAGTTCTTTTGTTCTGAGAATGCTCACTGTTCTGGCCCTATAGGAAACACAGTAGCATTGAAGAGTGCTCTTTTCTCAATCTAGAGTGTGTTTCTTGTAAGTCGAGCTAGCATTTGTTTCCCAGTCCTAAATGGAGTTGAATCCCATGCAGTTTCTGGTCCTACTAGCAAGAGTTGTTTTCTGGTAAGAAGAGTCACTATTGTGCTCCCATTGTCGTACACAGGGTAAATAGCACTGGCGTCTGTTCCCAGCAAGTACAGTGTTTTGGACTGAAGAGGATCTACTGTTCTTGTCACGTTTCAAAGCAGAATTGAACTAGATGTGGCCATGTGTGTAGGAAGCACAGTTCTTTTGTTCTGAGCAAGCTCACTGTTCTGGCCCTATAGGAAACACAGTAGAGTAGAATTGTGCTCCTTTCTCAAAAGCAGAGTGTGTTTCTTGTAAGGTGAGCTAGCGTTTGTTTCCCAGTCCTAAATGGAGTTGAATCACATGCAGTATTTGGTACTACGAGCAAGAGTTGTTTTCTGGTAAGGAAAGTCACTATTGTGCTCCCATTTCCATACACAGTGCAAATAGCACTGGCGTCTGTTCCCAGCAAGTACAGTGTATTGGACTGAAGCGGAGCTACTGTTCTTGTCAGTTTCCTAAGCAGAGTTGAACTAGATATGGCCCCTGTGTAGGAAGCACAGTTCTTTTGTTCTGAGCAAGCTCACTATTCGGACCCCATAGGAAACACAGTAGAGTAGAAGAGTGCTCTTTTCTCAAAAGCAGAGTAAGTTTCTTGTAAGGCGAGTTAGTGTTTGTTTCCCAGTCAGAATTGGAGTTGAATCCCATGCAGTTTCTGGTCCTATGAGCAAGAGTTGTTTTCTGATAAGAAGAGTCACTATTGTGCTCCTATTGCCATACACAGTGCAAATAGCACTCGCGTCGGTTCCCAGCTAGTACAGTGTATTGGACTGAAGAGGAGCTACCGTATTTGTCAGTTACCTAATCAGAGTTGAACTAGATATGGCCCGTGTGTGTAGGAAGCACAGTTCTTTTGTTCTGAGCAAGCTCACTGTTCGTACCCCATAGGAAACACAGTAGAGTAGAAGAGTGGTCTTTTCTCAAAAGCAGAGTGTGTTTCTTGTAAGGCGAGCTAGCGATTGTTTCCCAGTCAGAAATGGAGTTGAATCACATCCAGTTTTTGGTCCTACGAGCAAGAGTTGTTTTCTGGTAAGGAAAGTCACTATTGTGCTCCCATTGCCATGCACAGAGCAAATAGGACTCGATTCTGTTCCCAGCAAGTACAGTGTATTGGACTAAAGAGGAGCTACTGTTCTTGTCAGTTTCCCAAGCAGAGTTGAACTAGATATGGACCGTGTGTGTAGGAAGCACAGTTCTTTTTTTCTGAGAATGCTCACTGTTCTGGCCCTGTAGGAAACACATTAGCGTTGAAGAGTGCTCTTTTCTCAATCTAGAGTGTGTTTCTTGTAAGTCGAGCTAGCGTTTGTTTCCCAGTCCTAAATGGAGTTGAATCCCATGCAGTTTCTGGTCCTACTAGCAAGAGTTGTTTTCTGGTAAGAAGAGTCACTATTGTGCTCCCATAGTCATAAACAGGGTAAATAGCACTGGCGTCTGTTCCCAGCAAGTACAGTGTATTGGACTGAAGAGGATCTACTGTTCTTGTCACTTTCCAAAGCAGAATTGAACTAGATATGGCCCGTGTGTTTAGGAAGCACAGTTCTTTTGTTCTAAGCAAGCTAACTGTTCTGGCCCTATAGGAAACACCGTAGAGTAGAAGAGTGATCATTTCTCTAAAGCAGAGTGTGTTTCTTGTAAGGCGAGCTAGCGTTTGTTTCCCAGTCCTAAATGGAGTTGAATCACCTGCAGTTTTTGGTCCTACGAGCAAGTGTTGTTTTCTGGTAAGGGAAGTCACTATTGTGCTCCCTTTGCCATACACAGTGCAAATAGCACTCGCGTCTGTTCCCAGCAAGTACAGTGCATTGGATTGAAGAGGAGCTACTGTTCTTGTCAGTTTCCTAAGCAGAGTTGAACTAGATATGGCCCCTGTGTTTAGGAAGCACAGTTCTTTTTTTCTGAGCAAGCTCACTGTTCGGACCCCATAGGATACACAGTAGAGTAGAAGAGTGCTCTTTTCTCAAAAGCAGAGTGTGTTTCTTGAAAGGTGAGCTAGCGTTTGTTTCCCAGTCCTAAATGGAGTTGAATCTCATGCAGTTTCTGGTCCCACGAGCAAGAGTTGTTTTTTTGGTAAGAAGAGTCACTATTGCGCTCCCATTGTTGTACACAGGGCAAATAGCACTGGCGTCTGTTCCCAGCATGAACAGTGTATTGGACTGAAGAGCATCTACTGTTCTTGTCAGTTTTACAAGCAGAGTTGAACTAGATATGGACCGTGTGTGTAGGAAGCACAGCTCTTTTTTTCTGAGAATGCTCATTGTTCTTGCACTATAGGAAACACTTTAGAGTAGAAGAGTGCTGTTTTCTCAATCCAGAGTGTGTTTATTGTAATTCGATCTAGCATTTTTTTCCCAGTCCTTAATGGAGTTGAATCCCATGCAGTTTCTGGTCCTACCAGCAAGAGTTGTTTTCTGGTAAGAAGAGTCACTATTGTGCTCCCATTGTCATACACAGGGCAAAAAGCACTGGCGTCTGTTCCCAGCAAGTACAGTGTATTGGACTGACGAGGATCTACTGTTCTTGTCAGTTTCCAAAGCAGAATTGAACTAGATATGGCACGTGTGTAGGAAGCACAGTTCGTTTTTTCTAAGCAAGCAAACTGTTTTGGCCCTATAGGAAACACAGTAGAGTAGAAGAGTGATCATTTCTCAAAAGCAGAGTGTGTTTCTTGTAAGGCGAGCTAGCGTTTGTTTCCCAGTCCTAAATGGGGTTGAATCACATGCAGTTTTTGGTCCTACGAGCAAGAGTTGTTTTCTGGTAAGGAAAGTCACTATTGTGCTCCCATTGCCATACACAGTGCAAATAGGACTCGTGTCTGTTCCTAGCAAGTACAGTGTATTGGACTGAAGAGGAGCTACTGTTCTTTTGAGTTTCCTAAGCAGAGTTGAACTAGATATGGCCCATGTATGTAGGAAGCACAGTTCTTTTGTTCTGAGAATGCTCACTGTTCTGGCCCTATAGGAAACACATTAGCGTTGAAGAGTGCTCTTTTCTCAATGTAGAGTGTGTTTCTTGTAAGTCGAGCTAGCGTTTGTTTCCCAGTCCTAAATGGAGTTGAATCACAACCAGTTTTTGGTCCTACGAGCAAGAGTTGTTTTCTGGTAAGGAAAGTCACTATTGTGCTCCCATTTCCTTACACAGTGCAAATAGCACTGGCGTCTGTTCCCAGCAAGTACAGTGTATTGGACTGAAGAGGAGCTACTGTTCTTGTCAGTTTCCTAAGCAGAGTTGAACTAGATATGGCCCCTGTGTGTAGGAAGCACATTTCTTTTGTTCTGAGCAAGCTCACTATTCGGACCCCATAGGAAACACAGTAGAGTTGAAGAGTGCTCTTTTCTCAAAAGCAGAGTGTGTTTCTTGTAAGGCGAGTTAGTGTTTGTTTCCCAGTCAGAATTGGAGTTGAATCCCATGCAGTTTCTGGTCCTATGAGCAAGAGTTGTTTTCTGATAAGAAGAGTCACTATTGTGCTCCTATAGCCATACACAGTGCAAATAGCACTCGCGTCTGTTCCCAGCTAGTACAGTGTATTGGACTGAAGAGGAGCTACCGTTCTTGTCAGTTTCCTAAGCAGAATTGAACTAGATATGGCCCGTGTGTGTAGGAAGCACAGTTCTTTTGTTCTGAGCAGGCTCACTGTTCGTACCCCATAGGAAACACAGTAGAGTAGAAGAGTGGTCTTTTCTCAAAAGCAGAGTGTGTTTCTTGTAAGGCGAGCTAGTGTTTGTTTCCCAGTCCTAAATGGAGTTGAATCACATCCAGTTTTTGGTCCTACGAGCAAGAGTTTTTTTCTGGTAAGGAAAGTCACTATTGTGTTCCCATTGCCATACACAGTGCAAAGAGCACTCGCATCTGTTCCAGCAAGTACAGTGTATTGGACTGAAGCGGAGCTATTGTTCTTGTCAGTTTCCTAAGCAGAGTTGAACTAGATATGGCCCGTGTGTGTAGGAAGCACAGTTCTGTTGTTCTGAGCAAGTTCACTGTTCCAACCCCATAGGAAAAACAGTGGAGTAGAAGAGTGCTCTTTTCTCAAAAGCAGAGTGTGTTTCTTGTAAGGCGAGCTAGCGTTTATTTCCCAGTCCTAAATGGAGTTGAATCACATGCAGTTTTTGGTCCTATGAACAAGAGTTGTTTTGTGGTAAGGAAAGTCACTATTGTGCTCCCATTGCCTTACACAGTGCAAATAGCACTCGCATCTGTTCCCAGCAAGTACAGTGTATTGGACTGAAGCGGAGCTACTGTTCTTGTCAGTTTCCTACACAGAGTTGAACTAGATATGGCCCCTGTGTGTTGGAAGCACAGTTCTTTTGTTCTGAGCAAGCTCACTGTTCAGACCCCATAGTAAACACAGTAGAGTAGAAGAGTGCTCTTTTCTCAAAAGCAGAGTGTGTTTCTTGTAAGGCGAGCTAGCGATTGTTTCCCAGTCCTAAATGGAGTTGAATCACATCCAGTTTTTGGTCCTACGAGCAAGAGTTGTTTTCTGGTAAGGAAAGTCACTATTGTGCTCCCATTGCCATACACAGTGCAAATAGGACTCGCGTCTGTTCCCAGCAAGTACAGTGTATTGGACTAAAGAGGAGCTACTGTTCTTGTCAGTTTCCTAAGCAGAGTTGAACTAGATATGGCCCATGTGTGTAGGAAGCACAGTTCTTTTGTTCTGAGAATGCTCACTGTTCTGGCCCTATAGGAAACACATTAGCATTGAAGAGTGCTCTTTTCTCAATCTAGAGTGTTTTTCTTGTAAGTCGAGCTAGCGTTTGTTTCCCAGTCCTAAATGGAGTTGAATCTCATGCAGTTTCTGGTCCTACTAGCAAGAGTTGTTTTCTGGTAAGAAGAGTCACTATTGTGCTCCCATTGTCGTACACAGGGTAAATAGCACTGGCGTCTGTTCCCAGCAAGTACAGTGTATTGGACTGAAGAGGATCTACTGTTCTTATCACTTTCCAAAGCAGAATTTAACTAGATATGGCCCGTGTGTGTTAGGAAGCACAGTTCTTTTGTTCTAAGCAAGCTAACTGTTCTGGCCCTATAGGAAACACCGTAGAGTAGAAGAGTGATCATTTCTCAAAAGCAGAGTGTGTTTCTTGTAAGGCGAGCTAGCGTTTGTTTCCCAGTCCTAAATGGAGTTGAATCACATGCAGTTTTTCGTCCTACAAGCAAGATTTGTTTTCTGGTAAGGAAAGTCACTATTGCGCTCCCATTGCCATACACATTGCAAATAGCACTGGCGTCTGTTCCCAGCATGAACAGTGTATTGGACTGAAGAGGATCTACTGTTCTTGTCAGTTTCCTAAGCAGAGTTGAACTAGATATGGACCGTGTGTGTAGGAAGCACAGCTCTTTTGTTCTGAGAATGCTCATTGTTCTTGCCCTATAGGAAACACTTTAGAGTAGAAGAGTGCTGTTTTCTCAATCCAGAGTGTGTTTATTGTAATTCGAGCTAGCGTTTTTTCCCAGTCCTTAATGGAGTTGAATCCCATGCAGGTTCTGGTCCTACCAGCAAGAGTTGTTTTCTGGTAAGAAGAGTCACTATTGTGCTCCCATTGTCATACACAGGGCAAATAGCACTGGCGTATGTTCCCAGCAAGTACAGTATATTGGACTGAAGCTGAGCTACTGTTCTTGTCAGTTTCCTAAGCAGAGTTGAACTAGATATGGACCGTGTGTGAAGGAAGCACAGTTCTTTTGTTCTGAGCAAGCTCAATGTTCGGACCCCATAGGAAACACAGTAGAGTAGAAGAGTGGTCTTTTCTCAAAAGCAGAGTGTGTTTCTTGTAAGGCGAGCTAGTGTTTGTTTCCCAGTCCTAAATGGAGTTGAATCCCATGCAGTTTCTGGTCCTATGAGCAAGAGTTGTTTTCTGATAAGAAGAGTCACTATTGTGCTCCTATTGCCGTACACAGTGCTAATAGCACTCTAGTCTGTTCCCAGCAAGTACAGTGTATTGGACTGAAGAAGAGTTAGTGTTCTTGTCACTTTCTTAAGCAGAGTTCAACTAGTATGGTCCGTGTGTGTAGGAAGCACAGTTGTTTTTTTCTGAGCAAGCTGACTGTTTGGAACCCATAGGAAACACAGTAGAGTAGAAGAGTGGTCTTTCTCAAAAGCAGAGTGTGTTTCTTGTAAGGCGAGCTAGTGTTTGTTTCCCAGTCCTAAATGGAGTTGAATCACATCCAGTTTTTGGTCCTACGAGCAAGAGTTTTTTCTGGTAAGGAAAGTCACTATTGTGTTCCCATTGCCATACACAGTGCAAAGAGCACTCGCATCTGTTCCAGCAAGTACAGTGTATTGGACTGAAGCGGAGCTATTGTTCTTGTCAGTTTCCTAAGCAGAGTTGAACTAGATATGGCCCGTGTGTGTAGGAAGCACAGTTCTGTTGTTCTGAGCAAGTTCACTGTTCCAACCCCATAGGAAAAACAGTGGAGTAGAAGAGTGCTCTTTTCTCAAAAGCAGAGTGTGTTTCTTGTAAGGCGAGCTAGCGTTTATTTCCCAGTCCTAAATGGAGTTGAATCACATGCAGTTTTTGGTCCTATGAACAAGAGTTGTTTTGTGGTAAGGAAAGTCACTATTGTGCTCCCATTGCCTTACACAGTGCAAATAGCACTCGCATCTGTTCCCAGCAAGTACAGTGTATTGGACTGAAGCGGAGCTACTGTTCTTGTCAGTTTCCTACACAGAGTTGAACTAGATATGGCCCCTGTGTGTTGGAAGCACAGTTCTTTTGTTCTGAGCAAGCTCACTGTTCAGACCCCATAGTAAACACAGTAGAGTAGAAGAGTGCTCTTTTCTCAAAAGCAGAGTGTGTTTCTTGTAAGGCGAGCTAGCGATTGTTTCCCAGTCCTAAATGGAGTTGAATCACATCCAGTTTTTGGTCCTACGAGCAAGAGTTGTTTTCTGGTAAGGAAAGTCACTATTGTGCTCCCATTGCCATACACAGTGCAAATAGGACTCGCGTCTGTTCCCAGCAAGTACAGTGTATTGGACTAAAGAGGAGCTACTGTTCTTGTCAGTTTCCTAAGCAGAGTTGAACTAGATATGGCCCATGTGTGTAGGAAGCACAGTTCTTTTGTTCTGAGAATGCTCACTGTTCTGGCCCTATAGGAAACACATTAGCATTGAAGAGTGCTCTTTTCTCAATCTAGAGTGTTTTTCTTGTAAGTCGAGCTAGCGTTTGTTTCCCAGTCCTAAATGGAGTTGAATCTCATGCAGTTTCTGGTCCTACTAGCAAGAGTTGTTTTCTGGTAAGAAGAGTCACTATTGTGCTCCCATTGTCGTACACAGGGTAAATAGCACTGGCGTCTGTTCCCAGCAAGTACAGTGTATTGGACTGAAGAGGATCTACTGTTCTTATCACTTTCCAAAGCAGAATTTAACTAGATATGGCCCGTGTGTGTTAGGAAGCACAGTTCTTTTGTTCTAAGCAAGCTAACTGTTCTGGCCCTATAGGAAACACCGTAGAGTAGAAGAGTGATCATTTCTCAAAAGCAGAGTGTGTTTCTTGTAAGGCGAGCTAGCGTTTGTTTCCCAGTCCTAAATGGAGTTGAATCACATGCAGTTTTTCGTCCTACAAGCAAGATTTGTTTTCTGGTAAGGAAAGTCACTATTGCGCTCCCATTGCCATACACATTGCAAATAGCACTGGCGTCTGTTCCCAGCATGAACAGTGTATTGGACTGAAGAGGATCTACTGTTCTTGTCAGTTTCCTAAGCAGAGTTGAACTAGATATGGACCGTGTGTGTAGGAAGCACAGCTCTTTTGTTCTGAGAATGCTCATTGTTCTTGCCCTATAGGAAACACTTTAGAGTAGAAGAGTGCTGTTTTCTCAATCCAGAGTGTGTTTATTGTAATTCGAGCTAGCGTTTTTTCCCAGTCCTTAATGGAGTTGAATCCCATGCAGGTTCTGGTCCTACCAGCAAGAGTTGTTTTCTGGTAAGAAGAGTCACTATTGTGCTCCCATTGTCATACACAGGGCAAATAGCACTGGCGTATGTTCCCAGCAAGTACAGTATATTGGACTGAAGCTGAGCTACTGTTCTTGTCAGTTTCCTAAGCAGAGTTGAACTAGATATGGACCGTGTGTGAAGGAAGCACAGTTCTTTTGTTCTGAGCAAGCTCAATGTTCGGACCCCATAGGAAACACAGTAGAGTAGAAGAGTGGTCTTTTCTCAAAAGCAGAGTGTGTTTCTTGTAAGGCGAGCTAGTGTTTGTTTCCCAGTCCTAAATGGAGTTGAATCCCATGCAGTTTCTGGTCCTATGAGCAAGAGTTGTTTTCTGATAAGAAGAGTCACTATTGTGCTCCTATTGCCGTACACAGTGCTAATAGCACTCTAGTCTGTTCCCAGCAAGTACAGTGTATTGGACTGAAGAAGAGTTAGTGTTCTTGTCACTTTCTTAAGCAGAGTTCAACTAGATATGGTCCGTGTGTGTAGGAAGCACAGTTGTTTTTTTCTGAGCAAGCTGACTTTTTGGAACCCATAGGAAACACAGTAGAGTAGAAGAGTGCTCTTTTCTCAAAAGCAGAATGTGTTTCTTGTAAGGCAAGATAACGTTTGTTTCCCAGTCCTAAATGGAGTTGAATCACATGCAGTTTCTGGTCCTACGAACAAGAGTTTTTTTCTGGTAAGGAAAGTCACTATTGCGCTCCCATTGCCATACACAGTGCAAAAAGCACTCGCGTCTTTTCCCAGGAAGTACAGTTTATTGGACTGAAGCGGAGCTACTGTTCTTGTCAGTTTCCTAAGCAGAGTTGAACTAGATATGGCCCGTGTGTGTAGGAAGCACAGTTCTTTTTTTCTGAGCAAGCTCACTGTTCCGACCCCATAGGAAACACAGTAGAGTAGAAGAGTGCTCTTTTCTCAAAAGCAGAGTGTGTTTCTTGTAAGGCGAGCTAGCGTTTGTTTCCCAGTCCTAAATGGAGTTGAATCACATCCAGTTATTGGTCCTACGAGCAAGAGTTGTTTTCTGGTAAGGAAAGTCACTATTGCACTCCAATTGCCATACACAGTGCAAACAGCACTCGCGTCTGTTCCCAGCTAGTACAGTGTATTGGACAGAAGAGGATCTACTGTTCTTGTCACTTTCCTAAGCAGAGTTGAACTAGATATGGCCCCTGTGTGTAGGAAGCACAGTTCTTTTGTTCTGAGCAAGCTCACTATTCGGACCCCATAGGAAACACAGTAGAGTAGAAGAGTGCTCTTTTCTCAAAAGCAGAGTGTGTTTCTTGTAAGGCGAGTTAGTGTTTGTTTCCCAGTCAGAATTGGAGTTGAATCCCACGCAGTTACAGGTCCTATGAGCAAGAGTTGTTTTCTGATAAGAAGAGTCACTATTGTGCTCCTATTGCCATACAGAGTGAAAATAGCACTCGCGTCTGTTCCCAGCTAGTACAGTGTATTGGACTGAAGAGGAGCTACTGTTCTTGTCAGTTTCCAAAGCAGAATTGAACTCGATATGGCACGTGTGTAGGAAGCACAGTTCGTTTTTTCTAAGCAAGCAAACTGTTTTGGCCCTATAGGAAACACAGTAGAGTAGAAGAGTGATCATTTCTCAAAAGCAGAGTGTGTTTCTTGTAAGGCGAGCTAACGTTTGTTTCCCAGTCCTAAACGGGGTTGAATCACATGCAGTTTTTGGTCCTATGAGCAAGAATTGTTTTCTGGTAAGGAAAGTCACTATTGTGCTTCCATTGCCATACAGTGCAAATAGCACTCGCGTCTGTTCCTAGCAAGTACAGTGTATTGGACTGAAGAGGAACTACTGTTCTTTTCAGTTTCCTAAGCAGAGTTGAACTAGATATGGCCCATGTATGTAGGAAGCACAGTTCTTTTTTTCTGAGAATGCTCACTGTTCTGGCCCTGTAGGAAACACATTAGCGTTGAAGAGTGCTCTTTTCTCAATCTAGAGTGTGTTTCTTGTAAGTCAGGCTAGCGTTTGTTTCCCAGTCCTAAATGGAGTTGAATCCCATGCAGTTTCTCGTCCTACTAGCAAGAGTTGTTTTCTGGTAAGAAGAGTCACTATTGTGCTCCCATAGTCATAAACAGGGTAAATAGCACTGGCGTCTGTTCCCAGCAAGTACAGTGTATTGGACTGAAGAGGATCTACTGTTCTTGTCACTTTCCAAAGCAGAATTGAACTAGATATGGCCCGTGTGTTTAGGAAGCACAGTTCTTTTGTTCTAAGCAAGCTAACTGTTCTGGCCCTATAGGAAACACCGTAGAGTAGAAGAGTGATCATTTCTCTAAAGCAGAGTGTGTTTCTTGTAAGGCGAGCTAGCGTTTGTTTCCCAGTCCTAAATGGAGTTGAATCACCTGCAGTTTTTGGTCCTACGAGCAAGAGTTGTTTTCTGGTAAGGGAAGTCACTATTGTGCTCCCTTTGCCATACACAGTGCAAATAGCACTCGCGTCTGTTCCCAGCAAGTACAGTGCATTGGATTGAAGAGGAGCTACTGTTCTTGTCAGTTTCCTAAGCAGAGTTGAACTAGATATGGCCCCTGTGTTTAGGAAGCACAGTTCTTTTTTTCTGAGCAAGCTCACTGTTCGGACCCCATAGGATACACAGTAGAGTAGAAGAGTGCTCTTTTCTCAAAAGCAGAGTGTGTTTCTTGTAAGGTGAGCTAGCGTTTGTTTCCCAGTCCTAAATGGAGTTGAATCACATGCAGTTTCTGGTCCCACGAGCAAGAGTTGTTTTTTTGGTAAGAAGAGTCACTATTGCGCTCCCATTGTTGTACACAGGGCAAATAGCACTGGCGTCTGTTCCCAGCATGTACAGTTAGTGTATTGGACTGAAGAGGAGCTACTGTTCTTGTCATTTTCCTAAGCAGAATTGAACTAGATGTGGCCATGTGTGTAGGAAGCACAGTTCTTTTGTTCTGAGCAAGCTCACTGTTCTGGCCCTATAGGAAACACAGTAGAGTAGAAGAGTGCTATTTTCTCAAAAGCAGAGTGTGTTTCTTGTAAGGCGAGCTAGCGATTGTTTCCCAGTCCTAAATGGAGTTGAATCACATCCAGTTCTTGGTCCTACGAGCAAGAGTTGTTTTCTGGTAAGGAAAGTCACTATTGTGCTCCCATTGCCATACACAGTGCAAATAGGACTCGCGTCTGTTCCCAGCAAGTACAGTGTATTGGACTAAAGAGGAGCTACTGTTCTTGTCAGTTTCCTAAGCAGAGTTGAACTAGATATGGCCCATGTGTGTAGGAAGCACAGTTCTTTTGTTCTGAGAATGCTCACTGTTCTGGCCCTATAGGAAACACATTAGCATTGAAGAGTGCTCTTTTCTCAATCTAGAGTGTTTTTCTTGTAAGTCGAGCTAGCGTTTGTTTCCCAGTCCTAAATGGAGTTGAATCCCATGCAGTTTCTGGTCCTACTCGCAAGAGTTGTTTTCTGGTAAGAAGAGTCACTATTGTGCTCCCATTGTCATACACAGGGTAAATAGCACTGGCGTCTGTTCCCAGCAAGTACAGTGTATTGGACTGAAGAGGATCTACTGTTCTTGTCACTTTCCAAAGCAGAATTGAACTAGATATGGCCCGTGTGTGTAGGAAGCACACTTCTTTTGTTCTAAGCAAGCTAACTGTTCTGGGCTTATAGGAAACACCGTAGAGTAGAAGAGTGATCATTTCTCAAAAGCAGAGTGTGTTTCTTGTAAGGCGAGCTAGAGTTTGTTTCCCAGTCCTAAATGGAGTTGAATGCCATGCAGTTTTTGGTCCTACGAGCAAGAGTTGTTTTCTGGTAAGGGAAGTCACTATTGTGCTCCCTTTGAAATACACAGTGCAAATAGCACTTGCGTCTCTTCCCAGCAAGTACAGGGTGTTGGACTGAAGAGGAGCTATTGTTCTTGTCAGTTTTCTAAGCAGAGTTGAACTAGATATGGCCCGTGTGTGTAGGAAGCACAGTTCTTTTGTTCAGAGCAAGCTCACTGTTCAGACCTCAAAGGAAACACAGTAGAGTAGAAGAGTGCTCTTTTCTCAAAAGAAGACTGTGTTTCTTGTAAGTAGAGCTAGCGTTTGTTTCCCAGTCCTAAATGGAGTCGAATCACATGCAGTTTCTGGTCCTACGAGCAAGAGTTGTTTTTCTGGTAAGAAGAGTCACTATTGCGCTCCCATTGTCATACACAGGGCAAATAGCACTGGCGTCTGTTCCCAGCATGTACAGTCAGTGTATTGGACGGAGGAGGAGCTACTTTTCTTGTCAGTTTCCTAAGCAGAATTGAACTAGATGTGGCCATGTGTGTAGGAAGCACAGTTCTTTTGTTCTGAGCAAGCTCACTGTTCTGGCCCTATAGGAAACACAGTATAGTAGAAGAGTGCTCTTTTCTCAAAAGCAGAGTGTGTTTCTTGTAAGGCGAGCTAGTGTTTGTTTCCCAGTCAGAAATGGAGTTGAATACCATGCAGTTTCTGGTCCTACCAGCAAGAGTTGTTTTCTGGTAAGAAGTGTCGCTATTGTGCTCCTACTGTCATACACAGGGAAAAAAGCACTGGCGTCTGTTCCCTGCAAGTACAGTGTATTGGACTGAAGCGGAGCTACTGTTCTTGTCACTTTCCTAAGCAGAGTTGAACTAGATATACCCCGTGTGTGAAGGAACCACAGTTCTTTTGTTCTGAGCAAGCTCACTGTTCGGACACCATAGGAAACACAGTAGAGTAGAAGAGTGCTCTTTTCTCAAAAGCAGAGTGTGTTTCTTGTAAGGCGAGCTAGCGTTTCTTTCCCAGTCCTAAGTGGAGTTGAATCACATGCAGTTTTTGGTCCTACGAGCAAGAGTTGTTTCCTGGTAAGGAAAGTCACTATTGTGCTCCCATTGCCATACACAGAGCAAATAGCACTGGCGTCTGTTCCCAGCAAGTACAGTGTATTGGACTGAGGAGGAGCTACTGTTCTTGTCAGTTTCCTAAGCAGAGTTGAACTAGACATGGCCCGTGTGTGTAGGAAGCACAGTTCTTTTCTTCTGAGCAAGCTCACTGTTCGGACCCCATAGGAAACACAGTAGAGTAGAAGACTGCTCTTTTCTCAAAAGCAGAGTGTGTTTCTTGTAAGGCGAGCTATCCTTTGCTTCCCAGTCCTAAATGGAGTTGAATCACATGCAGTTTCTGGTCCTACGAGCAAGAGTTGTTTTCTGGTAAGAAGAATCACTATTGTGCTCCCATTGTCATACACAGGGCAAATAGCACTGGCGTCTGTTCCCAGCATGAACAGTGTATTGGACTGAAGAGGATCTACTGTTCTTGTCAGTTTTACAAGCAGAGTTGAACTAGATATGGACCGTGTGTGTAGGAAGCACAGCTCTTTTTTTCTGAGAATGCTCATTGTTCTTGCCCTATAGGAAACACTTTAGAGTAGAAGAGTGCTGTTTTCTCAATCCAGAGTGTGTTTATTGTAATTCGAGCTAGCATTTTTTTCCCAGTCCTTAATGGAGTTGAATCCCATGCAGTTTCTGGTCCTACCAGCAAGAGTTGTTTTCTGGTAAGAACAGTCACTATTGTGCTCCCATTGTCATACACAGGGCAAATAGCACTGGCGTCTGTTCCCAGCAAGTACAGTGTATTGGACTGACGAGGATCTACTGTTCTTGTCAGTTTCCAAAGCAGAATTGAACTAGATATGGCACGTGTGTAGGAAGCACAGTTCGTTTTTTCTAAGCATGCAAACTGTTTTGGCCCTATAGGAAACACAGTAGAGTAGAAGAGTGATCATTTCTCAAAAGCAGAGTGTGTTTCTTGTAAGGCGAGCTAGCGTTTGTTTCCCAGTCCTAAATGGGGTTGAATCACATGCAGTTTTTGGTCCTACGAGCAAGAGTTGTTTTCTGGTAAGGAAAGTCACTATTGTGCTCCCATTGCCATACACAGTGCAAATGGGACTCGTGTCTGTTCCTAGCAAGTACAGTGTATTGGACTGAAGAGGAGCTACTGTTCTTTTCAGTTTCCTAAGCAGAGTTGAACTAGATATGGCCCATGTATGTAGGAAGCACAGTTCTTTTGTTCTGAGAATGCGCACTGTTCTGGCCCTATAGGAAACACATTAGCGTTGAAGAGTGCTCTTTTCTCAATGTAGAGTGTGTTTCTTGTAAGTCGAGCTAGCGTTTGTTTCCCAGTCCTAAATGGAGTTGAATCACAACCAGTTTTTGGTCCTACGAGCAAGAGTTGTTTTCTGGTAAGGAAAGTCACTATTGCGGTCCAATTACCATACACAGTGCAAATAGCCCTGGCGTCTATTCCCAGCAAGTACAGTGTATTGGACTGAAGCGGAGCTACTGTTCTTGTTAGTTTCCTAAGCAGAGTTGAACTAGATATGGCCCCTGTGTTTAGGAAGCACAGTTCTTTTGTTCTGAGCAAGCTCACTATTCGGACCCCATAGGAAACACAGTAGAGTACAAGAGTGCTCTTTTCTCAAAAGCAGAGTGTGTTTCTTGTAAGGCGAGTTAGTGTTTGTTTCCCAGTCAGAATTGGAGTTGAATCCCATGCAGTTTCTGGTCCTATGAGCAAGAGTTGTTTTCTGATAAGAAGAGTCACTATTGTGCTCCTATTGCCATACACAGTGCAAATAGCACTCGCGTCTGTTCCCAGCAAGTACAGTGTATTGGACTGAAGAGGAGCTACCCTTCTTGTCAGTTTCCTAAGCAGAGTTGAACTAGATATGGCCCGTGTGTGTAGGAAGCACAGTTCTTTTGTTCTGAGCAAGCTCACTGTTCGTACCCCATAGGAAACACAGTAGAGTAGAAGAGTGGTCTTTTCTCAAAAGCAGAGTGTGTTTCTTGTAAGGCGAGCTAGCGATTAATTCCCAGTCAGAAATGGAGTTGAATCACATCCAGTTTTTGGTCCTACGAGCAAGAGCTGTTTTCTGGTAAGGAAAGTCACTATTGCGGTCCCATTGCCATACACAGTGCAAATAGGACTCGCGTCTGTTCCCAGCAAGTACAGTGTATTGGACTAAAGAGGAGCTACTGTTCTTGTCAGTTTCCTAAGCAGAGTTGAACTAGATATGGCCCGTGTGTGTAGGAAGCACAGTTCTTTTGTTCTGAGCAAGCTCAATGTTCGCACGCCATAGGAAACACAGTAGAGTAGAAGAGTGCTCTTTTCTCAAAAGCAGAGTGTGTTTCTTGTAAGGCGAGCTAGCGTTTGTTTTCCAGTCCTAAATGGAGTTGAATCACATGCAGTTTTTGGTCCTACGAGCAAGAGTTGTTTTCTGGTAAGGAAAGTCACTATTGTGCTTCCATTGGCATACACAGTGCTAATAGCACTGGCGTCTGTTCCCAGCAAGTACAGTGTATTGGACTGACGAGGATCAACTGTTCTTGTCAGTTTCCAAAGCAGAATTGAACTCAATATGGCACGTGTGTAGGAAGCACAGTTCGTTTTTTCTAAGCAAGCAAAATGTTTTGGCCCTATAGGAAACACAGTAGAGTAGAAGAGTGATCATTTCTCAAAAGCAGAGTGTGTTTCTTGTAAGGCGAGCTAGCGTTTGTTTCCCAGTCCTAAACGGGGTTGAATCACATGCAGTTTTTGGTCCTATGAGCAAGAGTTGTTTTCTTGTAAGGAAAGTCACTATTGTGCTCCCATTGCCATACACAGTGCAAATAGCACTCGCGTCTGTTCCTAGCAAGTACAGTGTATTGGACTGAAGAGGAGCTACTGTTCTTTTCAGTTTCTTAAGCAGAGTTGAACTAGATATGGCCCGTGTGTTTAGGAAGCACTATTCTTTTGTTCTGAGCAAGCTCACTTTTCGGACCCCATAGGATACACAGCAGAGTAGAAGAGTGCTCTTTTCTCAAAAGCAGAGTGTGTTACTTGTAATGTGAGCTAGCGTTTGTTTCCCAGTCCTAAATGGAGTTGAATCACATGCATTTTCTGGCCTACGAGCAAGAGTTGGTTTTTTGGTAAGAAGAGTCACTATTGCGCTCCCATTGTCATACACAGGGCAAATAGCACTGGCGTCTGTTCCCAGCATGTACAGTCAGTGTATTGGACGGAAGAGGAGCTACTGTTCTTGTCAGTTTCCTAAGAAGAATTGAACTAGATGTGGCCATGTGTGTAGGAAGCACAGTTCCTTTGTTCTGAGCAAGCTCACTGTTCTGGCCCTATAGGAAACACAGTAGAGTAGAAGAGTGCTCTTTTCTCAAAAGCAGAGTGTGTATCTTGTAAGGCGAGCTAGCATTTGTTTCCCAGTCCTAAATGGAGTTGAATCACATGCAGTTTTTGGTCCTACGAGCAAGAGTTGTTTTCTGGTAAGGAAAGTCACTATTGTGCTCCCATTTCCATACACAGTGCAAATAGCACTGGCGTCTGTTCCCAGCAATTACAGTGTATTGGACTGAAGCGGAGCTACTGTTCTTGTCAGTTTCCTAAGCAGAGTTGAACTAGATATGGCCCCTGTGTGTAGGAAGCACAGTTCTTTTGTTCTGAGCAAGCTCACTATTCGGACCCCATAGGAAACACAGTAGAGTTGAAGAGTGCTCTTTTCTCAAAAGCAGAGTGTGTTTCTTGTAAGGCGAGTTAGTGCTTGTTTCCCAGTCAGAATTGGAGTTGAATCCCATGCAGTTTCTGGTCCTATGAGCAAGAGTTGTTTTCTGATAAGAAGAGTCACTATTGTGCTCCTATTGCCATACACAGTGCAAATAGCACTCGCGTCTGTTCCCAGCTAGTACAGTGTATTGGACTGAAGAGGAGCTACCCTTCTTGTCAGTTTAATAAGCAGAATTGAACTAGATGTGGCCATGTGTGTAGGAAGCACAGTTCTTTTGTTCTGAGCAAGCTCACTGTTCTGGCCCTATAGGAAACACAGTATAGTAGAAGAGTGCTCTTTTCTCAAAAGCAGAGTGTGTTTCTTGTAAGGGAGCTAGTGTTTGTTTCCCAGTCAGAAATGGAGTTGAATACCATGCAGTTTCTGGTCCTACCAGCAAGAGTTGTTTTCTGGTAAGAAGTGTCGCTATTGTGCTCCTACTGTCATACACAGGGAAAAAAGCACTGGCGTCTGTTCCCTGCAAGTACAGTGTATTGGACTGAAGCGGAGCTACTGTTCTTGTCACTTTCCTAAGCAGAGTTGAACTAGATATACCCCGTGTGTGAAGGAACCACAGTTCTTTTGTTCTGAGCAAGCTCACTGTTCGGACACCATAGGAAACACAGTAGAGTAGAAGAGTGCTCTTTTCTCAAAAGCAGAGTGTGTTTCTTGTAAGGCGAGCTAGCGTTTCTTTCCCAGTCCTAAGTGGAGTTGAATCACATGCAGTTTTTGGTCCTACGAGCAAGAGTTGTTTCCTGGTAAGGAAAGTCACTATTGTGCTCCCATTGCCATACACAGAGCAAATAGCACTGGCGTCTGTTCCCAGCAAGTACAGTGTATTGGACTGAGGAGGAGCTACTGTTCTTGTCAGTTTCCTAAGCAGAGTTGAACTAGACATGGCCCGTGTGTGTAGGAAGCACAGTTCTTTTCTTCTGAGCAAGCTCACTGTTCGGACCCCATAGGAAACACAGTAGAGTAGAAGACTGCTCTTTTCTCAAAAGCAGAGTGTGTTTCTTGTAAGGCGAGCTATCCTTTGCTTCCCAGTCCTAAATGGAGTTGAATCACATGCAGTTTCTGGTCCTACGAGCAAGAGTTGTTTTCTGGTAAGAAGAATCACTATTGTGCTCCCATTGTCATACACAGGGCAAATAGCACTGGCGTCTGTTCCCAGCATGAACAGTGTATTAGACTGAAGAGGATCTACTGTTCTTGTCAGTTTTACAAGCAGAGTTGAACTAGATATGGACCGTGTGTGTAGGAAGCACAGCTCTTTTTTTCTGAGAATGCTCATTGTTCTTGCCCTATAGGAAACACTTTAGAGTAGAAGAGTGCTGTTTTCTCAATCCAGAGTGTGTTTATTGTAATTCGAGCTAGCATTTTTTTCCCAGTCCTTAATGGAGTTGAATCCCATGCAGTTTCTGGTCCTACCAGCAAGAGTTGTTTTCTGGTAAGAACAGTCACTATTGTGCTCCCATTGTCATACACAGGGCAAATAGCACTGGCGTCTGTTCCCAGCAAGTACAGTGTATTGGACTGACGAGGATCTACTGTTCTTGTCAGTTTCCAAAGCAGAATTGAACTAGATATGGCACGTGTGTAGGAAGCACAGTTCGTTTTTTCTAAGCAAGCAAAGTGTTTTGGCCCTATAGGAAACACAGTAGAGTAGAAGAGTGATCATTTCTCAAAAGCAGAGTGTGTTTCTTGTAAGGCGAGCTAGCGTTTGTTTCCCAGTCCTAAATGGGGTTGAATCACATGCAGTTTTTGGTCCTACGAGCAAGAGTTGTTTTCTGGTAAGGAAAGTCACTATTGTGCTCCCATTGCCATACACAGTGCAAATGGGACTCGTGTCTGTTCCTAGCAAGTACAGTGTATTGGACTGAAGAGGAGCTACTGTTCTTTTCAGTTTCCTAAGCAGAGTTGAACTAGATATGGCCCATGTATGTAGGAAGCACAGTTCTTTTGTTCTGAGAATGCGCACTGTTCTGGCCCTATAGGAAACACATTAGCGTTGAAGAGTGCTCTTTTCTCAATGTAGAGTGTGTTTCTTGTAAGTCGAGCTAGCGTTTGTTTCCCAGTCCTAAATGGAGTTGAATCACAACCAGTTTTTGGTCCTACGAGCAAGAGTTGTTTTCTGGTAAGGAAAGTCACTATTGCGGTCCAATTACCATACACAGTGCAAATAGCCCTGGCGTCTATTCCCAGCAAGTACAGTGTATTGGACTGAAGCGGAGCTACTGTTCTTGTTAGTTTCCTAAGCAGAGTTGAACTAGATATGGCCCCTGTGTTTAGGAAGCACAGTTCTTTTGTTCTGAGCAAGCTCACTATTCGGACCCCATAGGAAACACAGTAGAGTACAAGAGTGCTCTTTTCTCAAAAGCAGAGTGTGTTTCTTGTAAGGCGAGTTAGTGTTTGTTTCCCAGTCAGAATTGGAGTTGAATCCCATGCAGTTTCTGGTCCTATGAGCAAGAGTTGTTTTCTGATAAGAAGAGTCACTATTGTGCTCCTATTGCCATACACAGTGCAAATAGCACTCGCGTCTGTTCCCAGCAAGTACAGTGTATTGGACTGAAGAGGAGCTACCCTTCTTGTCAGTTTCCTAAGCAGAGTTGAACTAGATATGGCCCGTGTGTGTAGGAAGCACAGTTCTTTTGTTCTGAGCAAGCTCACTGTTCGTACCCCATAGGAAACACAGTAGAGTAGAAGAGTGGTCTTTTCTCAAAAGCAGAGTGTGTTTCTTATAAGGCGAGCTAGCGATTAATTCCCAGTCAGAAATGGAGTTGAATCACATCCAGTTTTTGGTCCTACGAGCAAGAGCTGTTTTCTGGTAAGGAAAGTCACTATTGCGGTCCCATTGCCATACACAGTGCAAATAGGACTCGCGTCTGTTCCCAGCAAGTACAGTGTATTGGACTAAAGAGGAGCTACTGTTCTTGTCAGTTTCCTAAGCAGAGTTGAACTAGATATGGCCCGTGTGTGTAGGAAGCACAGTTCTTTTGTTCTGAGCAAGCTCAATGTTCGCACGCCATAGGAAACACAGTAGAGTAGAAGAGTGCTCTTTTCTCAAAAGCAGAGTGTGTTTCTTGTAAGGCGAGCTAGCGTTTGTTTTCCAGTCCTAAATGGAGTTGAATCACATGCAGTTTTTGGTCCTACGAGCAAGAGTTGTTTTCTGGTAAGGAAAGTCACTATTGTGCTTCCATTGACATACACAGTGCTAATAGCACTGGCGTCTGTTCCCAGCAAGTACAGTGTATTGGACTGACGAGGATCAACTGTTCTTGTCAGTTTCCAAAGCAGAATTGAACTCAATATGGCACGTGTGTAGGAAGCACAGTTCGTTTTTTCTAAGCAAGCAAAATGTTTTGGCCCTATAGGAAACACAGTAGAGTAGAAGAGTGATCATTTCTCAAAAGCAGAGTGTGTTTCTTGTAAGGCGAGCTAGCGTTTGTTTCCCAGTCCTAAACGGGGTAGAATCACATGCAGTTTTTGGTCCTATGAGCAAGAGTTGTTTTCTTGTAAGGAAAGTCACTATTGTGCTCCCATTGCCATACACAGTGCAAATAGCACTCGCGTCTGTTCCTAGCAAGTACAGTGTATTGGACTGAAGAGGAGCTACTGTTCTTTTCAGTTTCTTAAGCAGAGTTGAACTAGATATGGCCCGTGTGTTTAGGAAGCACTATTCTTTTGTTCTGAGCAAGCTCACTTTTCGGACCCCATAGGATACACAGCAGAGTAGAAGAGTGCTCTTTTCTCAAAAGCAGAGTGTGTTACTTGTAATGTGAGCTAGCGTTTGTTTCCCAGTCCTAAATGGAGTTGAATCACATGCATTTTCTGGCCTACGAGCAAGAGTTGGTTTTTTGGTAAGAAGAGTCACTATTGCGCTCCCATTGTCATACACAGGGCAAATAGCACTGGCGTCTGTTCCCAGCATGTACAGTCAGTGTATTGGACGGAAGAGGAGCTACTGTTCTTGTCAGTTTCCTAAGAAGAATTGAACTAGATGTGGCCATGTGTGTAGGAAGCACAGTTCCTTTGTTCTGAGCAAGCTCACTGTTCTGGCCCTATAGGAAACACAGTAGAGTAGAAGAGTGCTCTTTTCTCAAAAGCAGAGTGTGTATCTTGTAAGGCGAGCTAGCATTTGTTTCCCAGTCCTAAATGGAGTTGAATCACATGCAGTTTTTGGTCCTACGAGCAAGAGTTGTTTTCTGGTAAGGAAAGTCACTATTGTGCTCCCATTTCCATACACAGTGCAAATAGCACTGGCGTCTGTTCCCAGCAATTACAGTGTATTGGACTGAAGCGGAGCTACTGTTCTTGTCAGTTTCCTAAGCAGAGTTGAACTAGATATGGCCCCTGTGTGTAGGAAGCACAGTTCTTTTGTTCTGAGCAAGCTCACTATTCGGACCCCATAGGAAACACAGTAGAGTTGAAGAGTGCTCTTTTCTCAAAAGCAGAGTGTGTTTCTTGTAAGGCGAGTTAGTGCTTGTTTCCCAGTCAGAATTGGAGTTGAATCCCATGCAGTTTCTGGTCCTATGAGCAAGAGTTGTTTTCTGATAAGAAGAGTCACTATTGTGCTCCTATTGCCATACACAGTGCAAATAGCACTCGCGTCTGTTCCCAGCTAGTACAGTGTATTGGACTGAAGAGGAGCTACCCTTCTTGTCAGTTTCCTAAGCAGAATTGAACTAGATATGGCCCGTGTGTGTAGGAAGCACAGTTCTTTTGTTCTGAGCAGGCTCACTGTTCGTACCCCATAGGAAACACAGTAGAGTAGAAGAGTGGTCTTTTCTCAAAAGCAGAGTGTGTTTCTTGTAAGGCGAGCTAGTGTTTGTTTCCCAGTCCTAAATGGAGTTGAATCACATCCAGTTTTTGGTCCTACGAGCAAGAGTTTTTTTCTGGTAAGGAAAGTCACTATTGTGTTCCCATTGCCATACACAGTGCAAAGAGCACTCGCATCTGTTCCAGCAAGTACAGTGTATTGGACTGAAGCGGAGCTATTGTTCTTGTCAGTTTCCTAAGCAGAGTTGAACTAGATATGGCCCGTGTGTGTAGGAAGCACAGTTCTGTTGTTCTGAGCAAGTTCACTGTTCCGACCCCATAGGAAAAACAGTGGAGTAGAAGAGTGCTCTTTTCTCAAAAGCAGAGTGTGTTTCTTGTAAGGCGAGCTAGCGTTTGTTTCCCAGTCCTAAATGGAGTTGAATCACATGCAGTTTTTGGTCCTATGAGCAAGAGTTGTTTTGTGGTAAGGAAAGTCACTATTGTGCTCCCATTGCCATACACAGTGCAAATAGCACTCGCATCTGTTCCCAGCAAGTACAGTGTATTGGACTGAAGCGGAGCTACTGTTCTTGTCAGTTTCCTAAGCAGAGTTGAACTAGATATGGCCCATGTGTGTAGGAAGCACAGTTCTTTTGTTCTGAGAATGCTCACTGTTCTGGCCCTATAGGAAACACATTAGCATTGAAGAGTGCTCTTTTATCAATCTCGAGTGTTTTTCTTGTAAGTCGAGCTAGCGTTTGTTTCCCAGTCCTAAATAGAGTTGAATCCCATGCAGTTTCTGGTCCTACTAGCAAGAGTTGTTTTCTGGTAAGAAGAGTCACTATTGTGCTCCCATTGTCGTACACAGGGTAAATAGCACTGGCGTCTGTTCACAGCAAGTACAGTGTATTGGACTGAAGAGGATCTACTGTTCTTGTCACTTTCCAAAGCAGAATTGAACTAGATATGGCCCGTGTGTGTAGGAAGCACAGTTCTTTTGTTCTAAGCAAGCTAACTGTTCTGGGCTTATAGGAAACACCGTAGAGTAGAAGAGTGATCATTTCTCAAAAGCAGAGTGTGTTTCTTGTAAGGTGAGCTAGAGTTTGTTTCCCAGTCCTAAATGGAGTTGAATGCCATGCAGTTTTTGGTCCTACGAGCAAGAGTTGTTTTCTGGTAAGGGAAGTCACTATTGTGCTCCCTTTGAAATACACAGTGCAAATAGCACTCGCGTCTGTTCCCAGCAAGTACAGGGTGTTGGACTGAAGAGGAGCTATTGTTCTTGTCAGTTTTCTAAGCAGAGTTGAACTAGATATGGCCCGTGTGTGTAGGAAGCACAGTTCTTTTGTTCAGAGCAAGCTCACTGTTCAGACCTCAAAGGAAACACAGTAGAGTAGAAGAGTGCTCTTTTCTCAAAAGAAGACTGTGTTTCTTGTAAGTAGAGCTAGCGTTTGTTTCCCAGTCCTAAATGGAGTCGAATCACATGCAGTTTCTGGTCCTACGAGCAAGAGTTGTTTTTCTGGTAAGAAGAGTCACTATTGTGCTCCCATTGTCATACACAGGGCAAATAGCACTGGCGTCTGTTCCCAGCATGTACAGTCAGTGTATTGGACGGAAGAGGAGCTACTGTTCTTGTCAGTTTCCTAAGCAGAATTGAACTAGATGTGGCCATGTGTGTAGGAAGCACAGTTCTTTTGTTCTGAGCAAGCTCACTGTTCTGGCCCTATAGGAAACACAGTATAGTAGAAGAGTGCTCTTTTCTCAAAAGCAGAGTGTGTTTCTTGTAAGGCGAGCTAGTGTTTGTTTCCCAGTCAGAAATGGAGTTGAATACCATGCAGTTTCTGGTCCTACCAGCAAGAGTTGTTTTCTGGTAAGAAGTGTCGCTATTGTGCTCCTACTGTCATACACAGGGAAAAAAGCACTGGCGTCTGTTCCCTGCAAGTACAGTGTATTGGACTGAAGCGGAGCTACTGTTCTTGTCACTTTCCTAAGCAGAGTTGAACTAGATATACCCCGTGTGTGAAGGAACCACAGTTCTTTTGTTCTGAGCAAGCTCACTGTTCGGACACCATAGGAAACACAGTAGAGTAGAAGAGTGCTCTTTTCTCAAAAGCAGAGTGTGTTTCTTGTAAGGCGAGCTAGCGTTTCTTTCCCAGTCCTAAGTGGAGTTGAATCACATGCAGTTTTTGGTCCTACGAGCAAGAGTTGTTTCCTGGTAAGGAAAGTCACTATTGTGCTCCCATTGCCATACACAGAGCAAATAGCACTGGCGTCTGTTCCCAGCAAGTACAGTGTATTGGACTGAGGAGGAGCTACTGTTCTTGTCAGTTTCCTAAGCAGAGTTGAACTAGACATGGCCCGTGTGTGTAGGAAGCACAGTTCTTTTCTTCTGAGCAAGCTCACTGTTCGGACCCCATAGGAAACACAGTAGAGTAGAAGACTGCTCTTTTCTCAAAAGCAGAGTGTGTTTCTTGTAAGGCGAGCTATCCTTTGCTTCCCAGTCCTAAATGGAGTTGAATCACATGCAGTTTCTGGTCCTACGAGCAAGAGTTGTTTTCTGGTAAGAAGAATCACTATTGTGCTCCCATTGTCATACACAGGGCAAATAGCACTGGCGTCTGTTCCCAGCATGAACAGTGTATTGGACTGAAGAGGATCTACTGTTCTTGTCAGTTTTACAAGCAGAGTTGAACTAGATATGGACCGTGTGTGTAGGAAGCACAGCTCTTTTTTTCTGAGAATGCTCATTGTTCTTGCCCTATAGGAAACACTTTAGAGTAGAAGAGTGCTGTTTTCTCAATCCAGAGTGTGTTTATTGTAATTCGAGCTAGCATTTTTTTCCCAGTCCTTAATGGAGTTGAATCCCATGCAGTTTCTGGTCCTACCAGCAAGAGTTGTTTTCTGGTAAGAAGAGTCACTATTGTGCTCCCATTGTCATACACAGGGCAAATAGCACTGGCGTCTGTTCCCAGCAAGTACAGTGTATTGGACTGACGAGGATCTACTGTTCTTGTCAGTTTCCAAAGCAGAATTGAACTAGATATGGCACGTGTGTAGGAAGCACAGTTCGTTTTTTCTAAGCAAGCAAACTGTTTTGGCCCTATAGGAAACACAGTAGAGTAGAAGAGTGATCATTTCTCAAAAGCAGAGTGTGTTTCTTGTAAGGCGAGCTAGCGTTTGTTTCCCAGTCCTAAATGGGGTTGAATCACATGCAGTTTTTGGTCCTACGAGCAAGAGTTGTTTTCTGGTAAGGAAAGTCACTATTGTGCTCCCATTGCCATACACAGTGCAAATAGGACTCGTGTCTGTTCCTAGCAAGTACAGTGTATTGGACTGAAGAGGAGCTACTGTTCTTTTCAGTTTCCTAAGCAGAGTTGAACTAGATATGGCCCATGTATGTAGGAAGCACAGTTCTTTTGTTCTGAGAATGCTCACTGTTCTGGCCCTATAGGAAACACATTAGCGTTGAAGAGTGCTCTTTTCTCAATGTAGAGTGTGTTTCTTGTAAGTCGAGCTAGCGTTTGTTTCCCAGTCCTAAATGGAGTTGAATCACAACCAGTTTTTGGTCCTACGAGCAAGAGTTGTTTTCTGGTAAGGAAAGTCACTATTGCGGTCCAATTACCATACACAGTGCAAATAGCCCTGGCGTCTATTCCCAGCAAGTACAGTGTATTGGACTGAAGCGGAGCTACTGTTCTTGTTACTTTCCTAAGCAGAGTTGAACTAGATATGGCCCCTGTGTGTAGGAAGCACAGTTCTTTTGTTCTGAGCAAGCTCACTATTCGGACCCCATAGGAAACACAGTAGAGTTGAAGAGTGCTCTTTTCTCAAAAGCAGAGTGTGTTTCTTGTAAGGCGAGTTAGTGTTTGTTTCCCAGTCAGAATTGGAGTTGAATCCCATGCAGTTTCTGGTCCTATGAGCAAGAGTTGTTTTCTGATAAGAAGAGTCACTATTGTGCTCCTATTGCCATACACAGTGCAAATAGCACTCTTGTCTGCTCCCAGCAAGTACAGTGTATTGGACTGAAGAGGAGCTACCCTTCTTGTCAGTTTCCTAAGCAGAGTTGAACTAGATATGGCCCGTGTGTGTAGGAAGCACAGTTCTTTTGTTCTGAGCAAGCTCACTGTTCGTACCCCATAGGAAACACAGTAGAGTAGAAGAGTGCTCTTTTCTCAAAAGCAGAGTGTGTTTCTTGTAAGGCGAGCTAGCGATTAATTCCCAGTCAGAAATGGAGTTGAATCACATCCAGTTTTTGGTCCTACGAGCAAGAGTTGTTTTCTGGTAAGGAAAGTCACTATTGCGGTCCCATTGCCATACACAGTGCAAATAGGACTGGCGTCTGTTCCCAGCAAGTACAGTGTATTGGACTAAAGAGGAGCTACTGTTCTTGTCAGTTTCCTAAGCAGAGTTGAACTAGATATGGCCCGTGTGTGTAGGAAGCACAGTTCTTTTGTTCTGAGCAAGCTCAATGTTCGCACGCCATAGGAAACACAGTAGAGTAGAAGAGTGCTCTTTTCTCAAAAGCAGAGTGTGTTTCTTGTAAGGCGAGCTAGCGTTTGTTTTCCAGTCCTAAATGGAGTTGAATCACATGCAGTTTTTTGTCCTACGAGCAAGAGTTGTTTTCTGGTAAGGAAAGTCACTATTGTGCTTCCATTGGCATACACAGTGCTAATAGCACTGGCGTCTGTTCCCAGCAAGTACAGTGTATTGGACTGACGAGGATCAACTGTTCTTGTCAGTTTCCAAAGCAGAATTGAACTCAATATGGCACGTGTGTAGGAAGCACAGTTCGTTTTTTCTAAGCAAGCAAAATGTTTTGGCCCTATAGGAAACACAGTAGAGTAGAAGAGTGATCATTTCTCAAAAGCAGAGTGTGTTTCTTGTAAGGCGAGCTAGCGTTTGTTTCCCAGTCCTAAACGGGGTTGAATCACATGCAGTTTTTGGTCCTATGAGCAAGAGTTGTTTTCTTGTAAGGAAAGTCACTATTGTGCTCCCATTGCCATACACAGTGCAAATAGCACTCGCGTCTGTTCCTAGCAAGTACAGTGTATTGGACTGAAGAAGAGCTACTGTTCTTTTCAGTTTCTTAAGCAGAGTTGAACTAGATATGGCCCGTGTGTTTAGGAAGCACTGTTCTTTTGTTCTGAGCAAGCTCACTTTTCGGACCCCATAGGATACACAGCAGAGTAGAAGAGTGCTCTTTTCTCAAAAGCAGAGTGTGTTACTTGTAATGTGAGCTAGCGTTTGTTTCCCAGTCCTAAATGGAGTTGAATCACATGCATTTTCTGGCCTACGAGCAAGAGTTGGTTTTTTGGTAAGAAGAGTCACTATTGCGCTCCCATTGTCATACACAGGGCAAATAGCACTGGCGTCTGTTCCCAGCATGTACAGTCAGTGTATTGGACGGAAGAGGAGCTACTGTTCTTGTCAGTTTCCTAAGAAGAATTGAACTAGATGTGGCCATGTGTGTAGGAAGCACAGTTCCTTTGTTCTGAGCAAGCTCACTGTTCTGGCCCTATAGGAAACACAGTAGAGTAGAAGAGTGCTCTTTTCTCAAAAGCAGAGTGGGTATCTTGTAAGGCGAGCTAGCATTTGTTTCCCAGTCCTAAATGGAGTTGAATCACATGCAGTTTTTGGTCCTACGAGCAAGAGTTGTTTTCTGGTAAGGAAAGTCACTATTGTGCTCCCATTTCCATACACAGTGCAAATAGCACTGGCGTCTGTTCCCAGCAAGTACAGTGTATTGGACTGAAGCGGAGCTACTGTTCTTGTCAGTTTCCTAAGCAGAGTTGAACTAGATATGGCCCCTGTGTGTAGGAAGCACAGTTCTTTTGTTCTGAGCAAGCTCACTATTCGGACCCCATAGGAAACACAGTAGAGTTGAAGAGTGCTCTTTTCTCAAAAGCAGAGTGTGTTTCTTGTAAGGCGAGTTAGTGCTTGTTTCCCAGTCAGAATTGGAGTTGAATCCCATGCAGTTTCTGGTCCTATGAGCAAGAGTTGTTTTCTGATAAGAAGAGTCACTATTGTGCTCCTATTGCCATACACAGTGCAAATAGCACTCGCGTCTGTTCCCAGCTAGTACAGTGTATTGGACTGAAGAGGAGCTACCGTTCTTGTCAGTTTCCTAAGCAGAATTGAACTAGATATGGCCCGTGTGTGTAGGAAGCACAGTTCTTTTGTTCTGAGCAGGCTCACTGTTCGTACCCCATAGGAAACACAGTAGAGTAGAAGAGTGGTCTATTCTCAAAAGCAGAGTGTGTTTCTTGTAAGGCGAGCTAGTGTTTGTTTCCCAGTCCTAAATGGAGTTGAATCACATCCAGTTTTTGGTCCTACGAGCAAGAGTTTTTTTCTGGTAAGGAAAGTCACTATTGTGTTCCCATTGCCATACACAGTGCAAAGAGCACTCGCATCTGTTCCAGCAAGTATAGTGTATTGGACTGAAGCGGAGCTATTGTTCTTGTCAGTTTCCTAAGCAGAGTTGAACTAGATATGGCCCGTGTGTGTAGGAAGCACAGTTCTGTTGTTCTGAGCAAGCTCACTGTTCCGACCCCATAGGAAAAACAGTAGAGTAGAAGAGTGCTCTTTTCTCAAAAGCAGAGTGTGTTTCTTGTAAGGCGAGCTAGCGTTTGTTTCCCAGTCCTAAATGGAGTTGAATCACATGCAGTTTTTGGTCCTATGAGCAAGAGTTGTTTTGTGGTAAGGAAAGTCACTATTGTGCTCCCATTGCCATACACAGTGCAAATAGCACTCGCATCTGTTCCCAGCAAGTACAGTGTATTGGACTGAAGCGGAGCTACTGTTCTTGTCAGTTTCCTACGCAGAGTTGAACTAGATATGGCCCCTGTGTGTTGGAAGCACAGTTCTTTTGTTCTGAGCAAGCTCACTGTTCAGACCCCATAGTAAACACAGTAGAGTAGAAGAGTGCTCTTTTCTCAAAAGCAGAGTGTGTTTCTTGTAAGGCGAGCTACCATTTGTTTCCCAGTCCCAAATGGAGTTGAATCACATGCAGTTTCTTGTCCTACGAGCAAGAGTTGTTTTCTGGTAACAAGAGTCACTATTGTGCTCCCATTGTCATACACAGGGCAAATAGCACTGGAGTCTGTTCCCAGTATATACAGTGTACTGGACTGAAGAGGATCTACTGTTCTTTTCAGTTTCCTAAGCAGAATTGAACTAAATATGGCAGTATTTGTATGAAGCACAGTTCTTTTGTTCTGAGCAAGCTCACTGTTCTGGCCCTATAGGAAACACAGTAGAGTAGAAGAGTGCTCTTTTGTCAAAAGCAGAGTGTTTTTCTTGTAAGGCGAGCTAGCGTTTTTTCCCAGTCCTAAATGGAGTTGAATCACATGCAGTTTTTGGTCCTACGAGCATGAGTTGTTTTCTGGTAAGGAAAGTCACTATTGCGCTCCCATTGCCATACACAGTGCAAATAGCACTTGCATCTGTTCCCAGCAAGTACAGTGTATTGGACTGAAGCAGAGCTACTGTTCATGTCAATTTCCTAAGCAGAGTTGAACTAGATATGACCCCTGTGTGTGGGAAGCCCATTTCTTTTGTTCTGACCAAGCTCACTGTTCGGAACCCAAAGAAACACAGTAGAGTAGAAGAGTGCTCTTTTCTCAAAAGCAGAGTATGTTTCTTGTAAGGCGAGCTAGCGTTTGTTTCCCAGTCCTAAATGGAGTTGAATCCCATGCAGTTTCTGGTCCTATGAGCAAGAGCTATTTTCTGGTAAGATGAGTCGCTATTGTGCTCCAATTGTCATACAAAGGACAAATAGCACTGGCGTCTGTTCCCAGCAAGTACAGTGTATTGTACTGAAAAGGATCTACTGTTCTTGTCAGTTTCCTACGCAGAATTGAATTAGATATGGCCCGTGTGTTTAGGAAGCACAGTTCCTCTGTTCTGAGCAAGCTAACTGTTTTGGCCCTATGGGAAACACAGTAGAGTAGAAGAGTGCTCTTTTCTCAAAAGCAGAGTGTGTTTCTTGTAAGGCGAGCTACCATTTGTTTCCCAGTCCTAAATGGAGTTGAATCACATGCAGTTTTTTGTCCTTCGAGCAAGAGGTGTTTTCTGATAAGAAGAGTCACTATTGTGCTCCTATTGCCATACACAGTGCAAATAGCACTCGTGTCTGTTCCCAGCTAGCACAGTGTATTGGACTGAAGAGGATCTACTGTTCTTTTCAGTTTCCTAAGCAGAATTGAACTAGTTATGGCAGTATTTGTATGAAGCACAGTTCTTTTGTTCTGAGCAAGCTCACTGTTCTGGCCCTATAGGAAACACAGTAGAGTAGAAGAGTGCTATTTTCTCAAAAGCAGAGTGTGTTTCTTGTAAGGCGATGTGGCGTTTTTTCCCAGTCCTAAATGGAGTTGAATCACATGCAGTTTCTGGTCCTACGAGCAAGAGTTGTTTTCTGGTAAGAAGAGTCACTATTGCGCTCCCATTGTCATACACAGGGCAAATAGCACTGGCGTCTGTTCCCAGCATGTACAGTCTATTGTACTGAAGAGGATCTACTGTTCTTGTCAGTTTCCTAAGCAGAATTGAACTAGATATGGCCGTGTGTGTATGAAGCACAGTTCTTTTGTTCTGAGCAAGCTCACTGTTTTGGCCCTAAAGGAAACACAGTAGAGTAGAAGAGTGTTCTTTTCTCAAAAGCAGAGTGTGTTTCTTGTAAACCGAGGAAGCGTTTGTTTCCCTTTCCTAAATGGAGTTGAATCACATGCAGTTTTTGGTCCCACGAGCAAGAGTTGTTTTCTGGTAAGGAAAGTCACTATTGTGCTCCCTTTCTCATACACAGTGCAAATAGCACACGCGAATTTTCCCAGCAAGTACAGTGTACTGGACTGAAGAGGAGGTATTGTTCTTGTCATTTTCCTAAGCAGAGTTGAACTAGATATAGCCCGTGTGTGTAGGAAGCACAGTTCGTTAGTTCTGAGCAAGCTCACTGTTCGGACCCCATAGGAAACACAGTAGAGTAGAAGAGTGCTCTTTTCTCAAAAGCGGAGTGTGTTTCTTGTAAGGCGAGCTAGCGTTTGTTTCCCAGTCCTAAATGGAGTTGAATCCCATGCAGTTTTTCGTCCTATGAGCAAGAGTTGTTTTCTGGTAAGAAGAGTCACTGTTGCGCTCCCATTGCCATACACACTGCAAATAGCACTCGCGTCTGTTCCCAGCAAGTAATGTGTATTGGACTGAAGCGGAGCTACTGTTCTTGTCAGTTTCCTAAGCAGAGTTGAACTAGATATGGCCCGTGTGTGTAGGAAGCACAGTTCTTTTGTTCTGAGCAAGCTCACTGTTCTGGCCCTGTAGGAAACACAGTAGAGTAGAAGAGTGCTCTTTTCTCAAAAGCAGAGTGTGTTTCTTGTAAGGCGAGCTAGCGTTTGTTTCCCAGTCCTAAATGGAGTTGAATCACATGCAGTTTCTGGTCCTACGAGTAAGAGTTGTTTTCTGGTAAGAAGAGTCACTATTGTGCTCCCATTGTCATACACAGGGCAAATAGCACTCGCATCTGTTCCCAGCAAGTACAGTGTATTGGACTGAAGAGGAGCTACTGTTCCTGTCAGTTTCCTAAGCAGAGTTGAACTAGATATGGCCGGTGTGTGTAGGAAGCACAGTTCTTTTGTTCTGAGCAAGCACACTGTTCGGACCCATTTGGAAACACAATAAAGTAGAAGAATGCTCTTTTCTCAAAAGCATAGTGTGTTTCTTGTAAGGCGAGCTAGTGTTTGTTTCCCAGTCCTAAATGGAGTTGAATCCCATGCAGTTTCTGGTCCTACAAACAAGAGGTGTTTCCTGATAAGAAGAGTCACTATTGTGCTCCTATTGCCGTACACAGTGCAAATAGCACTCTAGTCTGTTCCCAGCAAGTACAGTGTATTGGACTGAAGAGGAGATACTGTTCTTGTCAGTTTCCTAAGCAGAGTTGAACTAGATATGGACCGTGTGTGGAGGAAGCACAGTTCTTTTGTTCTGAGCAAGCTCACAGTTCAGACCACATAGGAAACACATTAGAGTAGAAGAGTGCCCTTTTCTCAAAACCAGAGTGTGTTTCTTCTAAGGCGAGCTAGTGTTTGTTTCCCAGTCCTAAATGGAGTTGATTCACATGCAGTTTCTGGTCCTACGAGCAAGAGTTGTTTTCTGGGAAGAAGAGTCACTATTGTGCTCCCATTGTCATACACAGGACAAAACACTGGCGTCTGATCCCAGCATGTATAGTGTATTGGACTGAAGAGGATCTACTGTTATTGTCAGTTTCGTAAGCAGAGTTCAACTAGATATGGCCCGTGTGTGTAGGAAGCACAGTTCTTTTGTTCTGAGCAAGTTCACTGTTCTGGCAATATAGGAAACCCAGTAGAGTAGAAGAGTGCTCTTTTCTCAAAATCAGAGTTTGTTTCTCATAAGGCGAGCTAGTGTTTGTTTCCCAGTCAGAAATAGAGTTGAATCCCATGCAATTTCTGGTCCTACAAGCAAGATTTGTTTTCTGGTAAGAAGAGTCACTATTGGGCTCCCATTGCCATACACATTGCAAATAGCACTCTCATCTTTTCCCAGGATGTACAGTGTATTGGACTGAAGAGGAGGTACTGTTCTTGTCAGTTTCCTAAGCAGAGTTGAACTAGATATGGACCGTGTGTGTAAGAAGCACAGTTCTTTTATTTTGAGCAAGCTCACTCTTCTGGCCCTATAAGAAACACAGTAGAGTAAAAGAGTGCTCTTTTCTCAAAATCAGAGTGTGTTTCTTGTAAGGCGAGCTTGCGTTTGTTTCCCAGTCTTAAAAGGAGTAGAATCACATGCAGTTTTTGGTTTACAAGCAAGAGTTGTTTTCTGGCAAGGAAAGTCACTATTACGCTCCCATTGCCATACACAGTGCAAATAGCACTCGCGTCTGTTCCCAGCAAGTACAGTGTATTGGACTGAAGAGGAGCTACTGTTCCTGTTAGTTTCCTAAGCAGAGTTGAACTAGATATGGCCCGTGTGTGTAGGAAGCACAGTTCTTTTGTTCTGAGCAAGCTCATTATTCGGACACCATAGGAAACACAGTAGAGTAGAAGACTGCTCTTTTCTCAAAAGCAGAGTGTGTTTCTTATAAGGCGAGCTAGCGTTTGTTTCCCAATCCTAAATGGAGTTGAATCCCACGAAGTTTCTGGTCCTACGAGCAAGAGGTGTTTTTTGATAAGAAGTGTCACTATTGTGCTCCCACTATCATACACAGGGCAATTAGCAATCTAGTCTGTTCCCAGCAAGTACAGTGTATTGGACTGAAGCGGAGCTACTGTTCTTGTCAGTTTCCTAAGCAGAGTTGAACTAGATATGGCCAGTGTGTGTAGGAAGCACAGTTCTTTTGTTCTGAGCAAGCTCACTGTTCGGACCGCATAGGAAACACAGTAGAGTAGAAGAGTGCTCTTTTCTCAAAAGCAGAGTGTGTTTCTTGTAAGGCGAGCTAGCGTTTGTTTCTCAGTCCTAAATGGAGTTGAATCACATGCAGTTTTTGGTCCTATGAGCAAGATTTGTATTCTGGTAAGGAAAGTCACTATTATGCTCCCATTGCCATACACAGTGCAAATAGCACTCGAGTCTGTTCCCAGCAAGTACAGTGTATTGGACTGAAGAGGAGCTACTGTTCTTGTCAGTTTCCTAAGCAGAGTTGAACTAGATATGGCCCTTGTGTGTAGGAAGCACAGTTCTTTTGTTCTAAGCAAGCTAACAGTTTTGGCCCTATAGGAAACACATTAGAGTAGAACAGTGATCATTTCTCAAAAGCAGAGTGTGTTTCTTGTAAGGCGAGCTAGCGTTTGTTTTCCAGACCTAAATGGAGTTGAATCCCATTCAGGTTCTTGTCCTACGAGCAAGAGTTGTTTTCAGGTAAGAAGAGTGACTATTGGGCTCCCATTGCCATACACAGTGCAAATAGCACTCGCGTCTGTTCCCAGCAAGTACAGGGTGTTGGACTGAAGAGGATCTACTGTTCTTGTCAGTTTCCTAAGCAGAGTTGAACTAGATATGGCCCGTGTGTGTAGGAAGCACAGTTCTTCTGTTCTGAGCAAGCTCACTGTTCGGGCCCCATAGGAAAAAAGTACAGTAGAAGAGTGCTCTTTTCTCAAAAGCAGAGTGTGTTTCTTGTAAGGCAAGCTAGCGTTTGTTTCCCAGTCCTAAATGGAGTTGAATCACATGCAGTTTCTGGTCCTATGAGCAAGAGTTGTTTTCTGGTAAGAAGAGTCACTATTGCGCTTCCATTGTCATACACAGGGCAAATAGCACTGGCTTCTGTGTCCAACATGTACAGTGTATTGTATTGAAGAGGATCTACTGTTCTTTTCGGTTTCCTAAGCAGAATTGAACTAGATATGGCTCTGTGTGTAGGAAGCACAGTTCTTTTGTCCAGAGCAAGCTCACTGTTCAGACCCCAAAGGAAACACAGTAGAGTAGAAGAGTGCTCTTTTCTCAAAAGCAGAGTGTGTTTCTTGTAAGGCGAGCTAGCGTTTGTTTCCCAGTCCTAAATGGAGTTGAATCACATGCAGTTTCTGGTCCTCCGAGCAAGAGTTGTTTACTGATAAGAAGTGTCACTATTGTGCTCCCATTGTCATACACAGGGCAAATAGCACTCGCGTCTGTTCCCAGCAAGTACAGTGTATTGGACTGAAGTGGAGCTACTGTTCTTGTCAGTTTCCTAAGCACAGTTGAACTAGATATGGCCCGTGTGTGTAGGAAGCACAGTTCTTTTGTTCTGAGCAAGCTCAATGTTCGGACCCCAAAGGAAACACAGTAGAGTAGAAGAGTGCTCTTTTCTCAAAAGCAGAGTGTGTTTCTTGTAAGGCGAGCTAGCGTTTGTTTCCCAGTCCTAAATGGAGTTGAATCACATGAAGTTTTTCGTCCTACGAGCAAGATTTGTTTTCTGGTAAGGAAAGTGACTATTGCACTCCCATTGCCATGCACAGTGCAAATAGCACTCGAGGCTGTTCCCAGGAATTACAGTGTATTGGACTGAAGTGGAGCTACTGTTCTTGTCAGTTTCCTAAGCAGAGTTGAAGTAGATATGGCCTGTGTGTGTAGGAAGCAGAGTTCTTTTTTTCTAAGCAAGCTAACTGTTTTGGCCCTATAGGAAACACAGTAGAGTAGAAGAGTGATCATTTCTCAAAAGCAGAGTGTGTTTCTTGTAAGGCGAGCTAGCGTTTGTTTCCCAGTCCTAAATGGAGTTGAATCCCATGCAGTTTCTGGTCCTAGGAGCAAGAGTTGTTTTCTGGTAAGAAGAGTGACTATTGGGCGCCCATTGCCATACACAGTGTAAATAGCACTCGCGTCTGTTCCCAGCAAGTACAGGGTATTGGACTGAAGAGGATCTACTGTTCTTGTCAGTTTCCTAAGCAGAGTTGAACTAGATATGGCCCGTGTGTGTAGGAAGCACAGTTCTTCTGTTCTGAGCAAGCTCAATGTTCGGACACCATAGGAAAAACAGTAGAGTAGAAGAGTGCTCTTTTCCAAAAGCAGAGTGTGTTTCTTGTAAGGCGAGCTAACGTTTGTTTCCCAGTCATAATTGGAGTTGAATCACATGCAGTTTGTGGTCCTATGAGCAAGAGTTGTTTTCTGGTAAGAAGAGTCACTATTGTGCTCCCATTGTCATACACAGGGCAAATAGCACTGGCTTCTGTGTCCAACATGTACAGTGTATTATATTGAAGAGGATCTACTGTTCTTGTCAGTTTCCTAAGCAGAATTGAACTAGATATGGCCGTGTGTGTAGGAAGCACAGTTCTTTTGTTCTGAGCAAGGTCACTGTTCTGGCCCTATAGGAAACACAGTAGGGTAAATGAGTGCTCTATTCTCAAAAGCAGAGTGTGTTTCATGTAAGCCGAGCTAGCATTTGTTTCCCAGTCCTAAATAGAGTTGAATCACATGCAGTCTCTGGTCCTACGAACAAGAGATGTTTTCTGGTAAGGAAAGTCACTATTGCGCTCCCATTTCCATACACAGTGCAAATAGCACTCGCGTCTGTTCCCAGCAAGTACAGTGTATCGGACTGAAGCGGAGCTACTGTTCTTGTCAGTTTCCTAAGCAGTGTTGAACTAGATACGACCCGTGTGTAGGAAGCACAGTTCTTTTGTTCTGAGCAAGCTCACTGTTCGGACCCTATAGGAAACACAGTAGAGTAGATGAGTGCTCTTTTCTCAAAAGCAGAGTGTGTTTCATGTAAGGCGAGCTAGCGTTTGTTTCCCAGTCCTAAATGGAGTTGAATCTCATGCAGTTTCTGGTCCTATGAGCAAGAGTTGTTTTCTGGTAAGGAAAGTCACTATTGCACTCCCATTGCCATACACAGTGAAAATAGCACTGGCGTCTGTTCCCAGGAAATACAGTGTATCGGACTGAAGAGGAGCTACTGTTCTTGTCAATTTCCTAAGCAGAGTTGAACTAGATATGGCCCGTGTGTGTAGGAAGCTCAGTTCTTATGTTCTGAGGAAGCTCACTGTTCTGGCCCTATAGGAAACACAGTAGAGTAGAAGAGTGCTCTTTTCTCTAAAGCAGAGTGTGTTTCTTGTAGGGCGAGCTAGCGCTTGTTTCCTAGTCCTAAATGGAGTTGAATCACATGCAGTTTCTGGTCCTAGGAACAAGAGTTGTTTTCTGGTAAGGAAAGTCACTATTGCACTCCCATTGCCATACACAGTGCAAATAGCACTCGCGTCTGTTCCCAGCAAGTACAGTGTTGGACTGAAGAGGAGCTACTGTTCTTGTCAGGTTCCTAATCAGAGTTGAACTGCATATGGTCCGTGTGTGTAGGAAGCACAGTTCTTTTGTTCTGAGCAAGCTCACTGTTTGGACCACATAGGAAACACAGTAGACTAGAAGAGTGCTCCTTTCTCTAAAGCAGACTGTGTTTCTTGTAAGGCGAGATAGCCTTTGTTTCCCAGTGCTAAATGGAGTTGAATCCCATGCAGTTTCTGGTACTATGAGCAAGAGTTGTTTTCTGGTAAGGAAAGTCACTATTGCGCTGCCATTACCATACACAGGACAAATAGCATTGGCGTCTGTTGCCAGCAAGTACAGTGTATTGGACTGAAGAGGATCTACTGTTCTTGTCAGGTTCCTAAGCAGACTTGAACTAGATATGGCCGTGTGTGTAGGAAGCACAATTTTTTTTTTCTGAGCAAGCTCACTGTTTGGACCACATAGGAAACACAGTAGAGTAGAAGAGTGCTCTTTTCTCAAAAGGAGACTTTGTTTCTTGTAAGGCGAGCTAGTGTTTGTTTCCCAGTCCGAAATGGAGTTGAATCACATGCAGTTTCTGGTCCTATGAGCAAGAGATGTTTTCTGGTAAGGAAAGTCCCTATTGCTCTCCCATTGCCATATACATTGCAAATATAACTCGCGTCTGTTCCCAGCAAGTACAGTGTATCGGACTGAAGAGGAGCTACTGTTCTTGTCAGTTTCCTAAGCAGAGTTGAACTAGATATGGCCCGTGGGTGTAGGAAGGTCAGTTCTTTTGTTATGAGGAAGCTCACTGTTCTGGCCCTATAGGAAACACAGTAGAGTAGAAGAGTGCTCTTTTCTCTAAAGCAGAGTGTGTTTCTTGTAAGGCAAGCTAGCGTTTGTTTCCTAGTCCTGAATGGAGTTGAATCACATGCAGTTTCTGGTACTATGAGCAAGAGTTGTTTTCTGGTAAGGAAAGTCACTATTGCGCTGCCTTTGCCATACACAGTGCAAATAGCACTCTCGTCTGTTCCCAGCAAGTACAGTGTTGGACTGAAGAGGAGCTACTGTTCTTGTCAGGTTCCTAAGCAGAGTTGAACTAGATATGGCCCGTGTGTATGAAGCACAGTTCTTTTATTCTGAGCAAGCTCACTGTTCTGGCCCTATAGGAAACACAGTAGAGTAGAAGAGTGCTCTTTTCTCAAAGGCAGAGTGTGTTTCTTGTAAGGCGAGCTAGACTTTGTTTCCCAGTCCTAAATGGTGTTGAGTCACATGCAGTTATTTGTCCTACGAGCAAGAGTTGTTTTCTGGTAAGACGAGTCACTATTGTGCTCCCATTGCCATACACAGTGCAAATTGCACTCGCGTCTGTTCCCAGCAAGTACAGTGTATTGGACTGAATAGGATCTACTGTTCTTTTCAGTTTCCTAAGCAGAGGTGAACTAGATATGGCCCATGTGTGTAGGAAGCACAGTTCTTTTGTTCTGAGCAAGGTTACTGTTCAGACCCCATAGGAAACACAGTAGAGTAGAAGAGTGCTCTTTTATCAAAAGCAGAGTGTGTTTCTTTTAAGGCAAGCTAGCGTTTGTTTTTCAGTCCTAAATGAAGTTGAAACACATGCAGTTTCTGGTCCTACGAGCAAGAGTTGTTTTATGGTAAGAATAGTCACTATTGTGCTGCCATTGCCATACACTGGACAAATAGCACTGGCGTCTGTTCCCAGCAAGTACAGTGTATTGGACTGAATAGGATCTACTGTTCTCTTCAGTTTCCTAAGCAGAGTTGAACTAGATATGGTCCATGTGTGTAGGAAGCACAGTTCTTTTGTTCTGAGCAAGCTCACTGTTTGGACCCCATAGGAAACACAGTAGAGTAGAAGAGTGCTCTTTTCTCAGAAGCAGAGTGTGTTTCATGTAAGGCGAGCTGGCATTTGTTTCCCAGTCCTAAATGGAGTTGAATCACATGCACTTTCTGGTCCTATGAGCAAGAGTTGTTTTCTGGTATGGAAAGTCACTATTGCACTCCCATTGCCATATACAGTGCAAATAGCACTCGCGTCTGTTCACAGCAAGTACAGTGTATCAGACTGAAGATGAGCTACTGTTCTTGTCAATTTCCTAAGCAGTGTTGAACTAGATATGGCCCGTGTGTGTAGGAAGCTCAGTTCTTATGTTCTGAGCAAGCTCACAGTTCTGGCCCTATAGGAAACACAGTAGAGTAGAAGAGTGCTCTTTTCTCTAAAGCAGAGTGTGTTTCTTGTAGGGCAAGATAGCGTTTGTTTCCTAGTCCTAAATGGAGTTGAATCACATGCAGTTTCTGGTCCTACGAACAAGAGTTGTTTTCTGGTAAGGAAAGTCACTATTTCGCTCCCATTGCCATACACAGTGCAAGTAGCACTCGCGTCTGTTCCCAGCAAGTACAGTGTTGGACTGAAGAGGAGCTACTGTTCTTGTCAGGTTCCTAATCAGAGTTGAACTACATATGGTCCGTGTGTGTAGGAAGCACTGTTCTTTTGTTCTGAGCAAGCTCACCGTTTTGGCCCTATGGGAAACACAGTAGAGTAGAAGAGTGCTCTTTTCTCTAAAGGAGAGCATATTTCTTGTAAGGCGAGCTAGCGTTTGTTTCCCAGTCCTAAATGGAGTTGAAACACATGCAGTTTCTGGTCCTACTAGCAAGAGTTGTTTTATGGTAAGAGTAGTCACTATTGCGCTGCCATTGCCATACACAGGACAAATATCACTGGCGTCTGTCCCAGGAAGTACAGTGTATTAGACTAAAGGGGATCTACTGTTCTTGTCAGGTTCCTAAGCAGAGTTGAACTAGATATGGCCCGTGTGTGTAGGAAGCACAGTTCTTTTGGTCTGAGCAAGCTTACTGTTCGGACCCCATAGGAAACACAATAGAGTAGAAGAATGCTCTTTTCTCAAAAGCAGAGTGTGTTTCATGTAAGGCGAGGTAGCGTTTGTTTCCCAGTCCTAAATGGAGTTGAATCACATGCAGTTTCTGGTCCTATGAGCAAGAGTTGTTTTCTGGTAAGGAAAGTCACTATTGCAATCCCATTGCCATACACAGTGCAAATAGCACTGGCGTCTGTTCCCAGCAAGTACAGTGTATCGGACTGAAGAGGTGCTACTGTTCTTGTCAGTTTCCTAAGCAGAGTTGAACTAGATATGCCCCGTGTGTGTAGGAAGCTCAGTTCTTATGTTCTGAGGAAGCTCACTGTTCTGGCCCTATAGGAAACACAGTAGAGTAGAAGAGTGCTCTTTTCTCTAAAGCAGAGTGTGTTTCTTGTAAGGCAAGCTAGCGTTTGTTTCCTAGTCATGAATGGAGTTGAATCACATGCAGTTTCTGGTACTATGAGCAAGAGTTGTTTTCTGGTAAGGAAAGTCACTATTGCGCTGCCATTGCCATACACAGTGCAAATAGCACTCGCGTCTGTTCCCAGCAAGTACAATGTTGGACTGAAGAGGAGCTACTGTTCTTGTCAGGTTCCTAAGCAGAGTTGAACTACATATGGTCCCTGTGTGTAGGAAACACAGTTCTTTTGTTCTGAGCAAGCTCACTGTTTGGACCACATAGGAAACACAGTAGACTAGAAGAGTGCTGCTTTCTCTAAAGCAGAGTGTGTTTCTTGTAAGGCGAGCTAGCATTTGTTTCCCAGTCCTAAATGGAGTTGAATCACATGCAGTTTCTGGTACTATGGGCAAGAGTTGTTTTCTGGTAAGGAAAGTCACTGTTGCGCTGCCATTGCCATACACAGGACAAATAGCACTGGCGTCTGTTGCCAGCAAGTACAGTGTATTGGACTGAAGAGGAGCTACTGTTCTTGTCAGGTTCCTAAGCAGACTTGAACTAGTTATGGCCGTGTGTGTAGGAAGCACAGTTCTTTTGTTGTGAGCAAGGTCACTGTTCAGACCCCATAGGAAACACAGTAGAGTAGAAGAGTGCTCTTTTCTCAAAAGCAGAGTGTGTTCCTTGTAAGGCGAGATAGCGTTTGTTTCCCATTCCTAAATGGAGTTGAATCACTTGCAGTATCTGGTCCTATGAGCAAGGGTTGTTTTCTGGTAAGGAAAGTCACTATTGTGCTCCCATTGCCATACACAATGCAAATAGTACTCCCGTCTGTTCCCAGCAAGTACAGAGTATTGGACTGAAGAGGAGCTACTGTTCTTCTCAGTTTCCTAAGCAGAGTTGAACTAGATATGGCCCGTGTGTGTAGGAAGCACAGTTCTTTTGTTCTGAGCAAGCTCACTGTTCTGACCATATAGGAAACACAGTAGAGAAGAAGAGTGCTCTTTTCTCAAAAGCAGAGTGTGTTTCTTGTAAGGCGAGCTAGAGTTAGTTTCCCAGTCCTAAATGTAGTTGAGTCACTTGCAGTTTTTTGTCCTACGAGCAAGAGTTGTTTTCTGGTAAGACGAGTCACTATTGTGCTCCCATTGCCATACACCATGCAAATAGCACTCGCGTCTGTTCCCAGCAAGTACAGTGTATTGGACTGAATACGATCTACTGTTCTTTTCAGTTTCCTAAGCAGAGGTGAACTAGATATGGCCCATGTGTGTAGGAAGCACAGTTGTTTTGTTCTGAACAAACTTACTGTTCGGACCCCATAGGAAACACAGTAGAGTAGAAGAGTGCTCTTTTCTCAAAAGCAGAGAGTGTTTCATGTAAGGCGAGCTAGCGTTTGTTTCCCAGTCCTAAATGGAGTTGAATAACATGCAGTTTCTGGTCCTATGAGCCAGAGTTGTTTTCTGGTAAGGAAAGTCAATATTGCAATCCCATTGCCACACAGTGCAAATAGCACTGGCATCTGTTCACAGCAAGTACAGTGTATCAGACTGAAGAGGAGCTACTGTTCTTG
>NW_026737367.1:0-43000 GCF_949786415.1 Peromyscus eremicus | reverse complement strand
AAGAACAGTGAGCTTGCTCAGATCAAATGAACTGTGCTTCCTACACACACAGATAATATCTAGTTCAACTCTGCATAGGAAACTGACAAGAACAGTAGCTCCTCTTCAGTCCATTACACTGTACTTGCTGGGAACAGACGCGAGGGCTATTTGCACTGTGTATGGCAATGAGAACACAATAGTGACTTTCCTTAACAGAAAACAACTCTTGCTCGTAGGACCCTAAACTGATGTGATTCAACGCCATTTAGGACTGGGAAACAAATGCTAGCTCGCCTTACAAGAAAAACACTCTGCTTTAGAGAAAAGAACACTCTTCTACTCCACTGTGTTTCCTAGCGGTCCAAACAGTGAGCTTGCTCAGAACAAAAGAACTGTGCTTCCTACACACACGGACCATATCTAGTTCAACTCTGCTTAGGAAACTGACAAGAACATTAGCTCCTCTTCAGTCCGATACACTGTAATTGCTGGGAACAGACGCGAGTGCTATTTGCACTGTGTATGGCAATGGGAGCACAATAGTGACTTTCCTTACCAGAAAACAACTCTTGTTCGTAGGACCAGAAACTGCATGTGATTCAACTCCATTTAGGACTAGGAAACAAACGCTAGCTCGCCTTACAAAAACCACTCTGCTTTGAGAAAAGAGCACTCTTCTACTCTACTGTGTTTCCTATAGGGCCAGAACCGTGAGCTTGCTCAGAACAAATGAACTGTGCTTCCTAGACACACGGCCATATCTAGTTCAACTCTGCATAGGAACCTGATAAGAACAGTAGCTCCTCTTCAGTCCAATACACTGTACTTGCTGGGAACAGACGGGAGTGCTATTTGCACTGTATATGGCAATGGGAGCGCAATAGTGACTTTCCTTACAAGAAAACAACTCTTGCTCATAGGAACAGAAACTGCATGTATTCAACTCCATTTAGGACTGGGAAACAAACGCTAGCTTGCCTTACAAAAAACACACTCTGCTTTTGAGAAAAGAGCACTCTTCTACTCTACTGTATTTCCTATTGGGTCCGAACAGTGAGCTTGCTCAGAACAAAAGAACTGTGCTTCCTACACACACGGCCATATCTAGTTCAATTCTGCTTAGGAACCTGACAAGAACAGTAGATTCTCTTCAGTCCAATACACTGTACTTGCTGCGAACAGACGCCAGTGCTTTTTGTCCTGTGTATGGCAATGGCAGCGCGATAGTTTCTCTTCTAACCAGAAAACAACTCTTGCTCGTAGTATCAGAAACTGCATGGTTTCAACTCCATTTAGGACTGGGAAACAAACGATAGCTTGCCTTACAAGAAACACACTCTGTTTAGAGAAAAGAGCACTCATCTACTCTACTGTGTTTCCTGTAGTGCCAGTACAGTGAGCTTGCTCAGAACATAAGAACTGTGCTTCCTACACACACGGGCCATATCTAGTTCAACTCTGCTTAGGAAACTGACAAGAACAGTAGCTCCTCTTCAGTCTGACACACTGTACTTGCTGGGAACAGACGCGAGTGCTATTTGCACTGTGTATGGCATTTGGAGCGCAATAGTGACTCTTCTTACCAGAAAACAACTCTTGCTCGTAGGACCAAAAACTGCCTGTGACTCAACTCTATTTAGGACTGGGAAACAAATGCGAGCTCGCCTTACAAGAAATACACTCTACTTTAGAGAAAAGAGCACTCTTCAACTCTACTGTGTTTCCTATAGGGCCAGAACAGTGAGCTTGCTCAGAACATAATAACTGTGCTTTCTACACACACGGGCCATATATATTTCAACTCTGCTTAGGAACCTGACAAGAACAGTAGATCCTCTTCAGTCCAATACACTGTACTTGCTGAGAACAGACAGGAGTGCTATTTGCACTGTGTATGGCAATGGGAGCGCAACAGTGACTTTCCTTACCAGAAAACAACTCTTGTTTGTAGGACCAGAAACTGCATGTGATTCAACTCCATTTAGGACTGGGAAACAAACGCTAGCTCGCCTTACAAGAAACACACTCTGCTTTTGAGAAAAGAGCACTCTTCTACTCTACTGTGTTTCCTATGGGGTCCGAACAATGAGCTTGCTCAGAACAAAAAAACTGTGCTTCCTACACACACGGCCATATCTAGATCAATTCTGTTTAGGAACCTGACAAGAACAGTAGATCCTCTTCCCTCCAACACACTGTACTTGCTGAGAACAGACGCCAGTGCTATTTGTTCTGTGTATGGCAATGGCAGCGCAATAGTGATTATTCTTACCATAAAACAACGCTTGCTCGTAGGACCAGAAACTGCATGTGATTCCACTCCATTTAGGAGTGGGAAACAAATGCTAGCTCGCCTTACAAAAACACACTCTGCTTTTGCGAAAAGAGCACTCTTCTACTCTACTGTGTTTCCTATAGGGCAAGAACAGTGAGCTTGCTCAGAACATAATAACTGTGCTTTCTACACACATGGACCATATCTAGTTCAACTCTGCTTAGGAATCTGACAAGAACAGTAGCTCCTGTTCAGTCCAATACACTGTACTTGCTGGGCACAGACGCGAGTGCTATGTGCACTGTGTATGGCAATTGGAGCACAATAGTGACTCTTCTTACCAGAAAACAACTCTTGCACGTAGGACCAAAAATTGCATGTGACTCAACTCTATGTAGGACTGGGAAACAAATGCGAGCTCGCCTTACAAAAAATACACTCTACTTTAGAGAAAAGAGCACTCTTCTACTCTACTGTGTTTCCTATTGGGCCAGAACAGTGAGCTTGCTCAGAACAAAACAACTGTGCTTCCTACACACACCGGCCATATCTAGTTCAACTCTGCTTAGGAACCTGACAAGAACAGTAGATCCTCTTCAGTCCAATGCACTGTACTTGCTGGGAACAGACACGAGTGCTATTTGCACTGTGTATGGCAATTGGACCACAATAGTGACTCATCTTACCAGAAAACAATTCTTGCTCATTGGACAAAAAACTTCATGTGACTCAACTCCATTTAGGACTGGGAAACAAACTCTAGCTCGCTTACAAGAAACACACTCTGCTTTTGAGAAAAGAGCACCCTTCTACTCTACTGTGTTTCCTATAGGGCCAAAACAGTGAGCTTGCTCAGAAAAAAAGAACTGTGCTTCCTACACACACGGGCTATATCTAGTTCAACTCTGCTTAGGAAACTGAGAAGAACAGTAGCTCCTCTTCAGTCCAATACACTGTACTTGCTGGGAACAGACGCGAGTGCTATTTGCACTGTGTATGGCATTTGGAGCACAATAGTGACTCTTCTTACCAGAAAACAACTCTTGCTCATAGGACCAAAAACTGCCTGTGACTCAATTCTATTTAGGACTGGGAAACAAATGCGAGCTCCCCTTACAAGAAATACAGTCTACTTTAGAGAAAAGAGCACTCTTCTACTCTACTGTGTTTCCTATAGGGCCAGAACAGTGAGCTTGCTCAGAACATAAGAACTGTGCTTCCTACACACACGGGCCATATCTAGTTCAACTCTGCTTAGGAACCTGACAAGAACAGTAGCTCCTCTTCAGTCCAATACACTGTACGTGCTGGGAACAGACGCGAGTGCTATTTGCACTGTGTATGGCAAAGGGAGCACAATAGTGACTTTCCTTACCAGAAAACAACTCTTGCTCGTAGTACCAGAAACTGCATGGGATTCAAATCCCTTTAGGACTGGGAAACAAACTCTAGCTCACCCTACAAGAAACACACTCTATTTTGAGAAAAGAGCACTCTTCTACTCTACTGTGTTTCCTATAGGGCCAGAACAGTGAGCTTGCTCAGAACAAAAGAACTGTGCTTCCTACACACACAGGCCATATCTAGTTCAACTCTGCTTAGAAAACTGAGAAGAACAGTAGCTCCTCTTCAGTCCAATACACTGTACTTGCTGGGAACAGACTCAAGTGCTATTTGCACTGTGTATGGCAAGGGAACACAATAGTGACTCTTCTTACCAGAAAACAACTCTTGCTTGCAGAACCAGAAACTGCGTGGGATTCAACTCCGTTTCTGACTGGGAAACAAACACTAGCTAGCCTTACAAGAAACACACTCTGCTTTTGAGAAAAGAGCACTCTTCTACTCTACTGTGTTTCCAATGTAGTCCGAACTGTGAGCTTGCTCAGAACAAAAGAACTGTGCTTACTGCACACACGGGTCATATCTAGTTCAACTCTGCTTAGGAAACTGACAAGAACAGAAGCTCCTCTTCTTTCCAATACACTGTACTTGGTGGGAGCAGACGCGAGCGCTATTTGTACTGTGTATGGCAATGGGAGCACAATAGTGACTTTCCTTACCAGAAAACAACTCTTGGTCGTAGGACCAGAAACTGCATGTGATTCAACTCCATTTAGGACTAGGAAACAAACGCTAGCTCGCCTTACAAAAACCACTCTGCTTTTGAGAAAAGAGCACTCTTCTACTCTACTGTGTTTCCAATAGGGCCAGAACCATGAGCTTGCTCAGAACAAATGAACTGTGCTTCCTAGACACACGGCCATATCTAGTTCAACTCTGCTTAGGAACCTGACAAGAACAGTAGCTCCTCTTCAGTCCAATACACTGTACTTGCTGGGAACAGACGGGAGTGCTATTTGCACTGTATATGGCAATGGGAGCGCAATAGTGACTTTCCTTACAAGAAAACAACTCTTGCTCATAGGACCAGAAACTGCATGTATTCAACTCCATTTAGGACTGGGAAACAAACGCTAGCTTGCCTTACAAAAAACACACTCTGCTTTTGAGAAAAGAGCACTCTTCTACTCTACTGTATTTCCTATTGGGTCCGAACAGTGAGCTTGCTCAGAACAAAAGAACTGTGCTTCCTACACACACGGCCATATCTAGTTCAATTCTGCTTAGGAACCTGACAAGAACAGTAGATCCTCTTCAGTCCAATACACTGTACTTGCTGCGAACAGACGCCAGTGCTTTTTGTCCTGTGTATGGCAATGGCAGCGCGATAGTTTCTCTTCTAACCAGAAAACAACTCTTGCTCGTAGTATCAGAAACTGCATGGGTTTCAACTCCATTTAGGACTGGGAAACAAACGATAGCTTGCCTTACAAGAAACACACTCTGCTTTAGAGAAAAGAGCACTTATCTACTCTACTGTGTTTCCTGCAGTGCCAGTACAGTGAGCTTGCTCAGAACATAAGAACTGTGCTTCCTACACACACGGGCCATATCTAGTTCAACTCTGCTTAGAAAACTGACAAGAACAGTAGCTCCTCTTCAGTCCGATACACTGTACTTGCTGGGAACAGACGCGAGTGCTATTTGCACTGTGTATGGCTTTTGGAGCGCAATAGTGACTCTTCTTACCAGAAAACAACTCTTGCTCGTAGGACCAAAAACTGCCTGTGACTCAACTCTATTTAGGACTGGGAAACAAATGCGAGCTCGCCTTACAAGAAATACACTCTACTTTAGAGAAAAGAGCACTCTTCAACTCTACTGTGTTTCCTATAGGGCCAGAACAGTGAGCTTGCTCAGAACATAATAACTGTGCTTTCTACACACACGGGCCATATCTATTTCAACTCTGCTTAGGAACCTGACAAGAACAGTAGATCCCCTTCAGTCCAATACACTGTACTTGCTGAGAACAGACAGGAGTGCTATTTGCACTGTGTATGGCAATGGGAGCGCAACAGTGACTTTCCTTACCAGAAAACAACTCTTGTTTGTAGGACCAGAAACTGCATGTGATTCAACTCCATTTAGGACTGGGAAACAAACGCTAGCTCGCCTTACAAGAAACACACTCTGCTTTTGAGAAAAGAGCACTCTTCTACTCTACTGTGTTTCCTAAGGGGTCTGAACAATGAGCTTGCTCAGAACAAAAAAACTGTGCTTCCTACACACACGGCCATATCTAGATCAATTCTGTTTAGGAACCTGACAAGAACAGTAGATCCTCTTCCATCCAACACACTGTACTTGCTGAGAACAGACGCCAGTGCTATTTGTTCTGTGTATGGCAATGGCAGCGCAATAGTGATTATTCTTACCATAAAACAACGATTGCTCGTAGGACCAGAAACTGCATGTGATTCCACTCCATTTAGGACTGGGAAACAAATGCTAGCTCGCCTTACAAAAACACACTCTGCTTTTGCGAAAAGAGCACTCTTCTACTCTACTGTGTTTCCTATAGGGCAAGAACAGTGAGCTTGCTCAGAACATAATAACTGTGCTTTCTACACACATGGACCATATCTAGTTCAACTCTGCTTAGGAATCTGACAAGAACAGTAGCTCCTCTTCAGTCCAATACACTGTACTTGCTGGGCACAGACGCGAGTGCTATGTGCACTGTGTATGGCAATTGGAGCACAATAGTGACTCTTCTTACCAGAAAACAACTCTTGCACGTAGGACCAAAAACTGCATGTGACTCAACTCTATTTAGGACTGGGAAACAAATGCGAGCTCGCCTTACAAAAAATACACTCTACTTTAGAGAAAAGAGCACTCTTCTACTCTACTGTGTTTCCTATTGGGCCAGAACAGTGTGCTTGCTCAGAACATAATAACTGTGCTTCCTACACACACCGGCCATATCTAGTTCAACTCTGCTTAGGAACCTGACAAGAACAGTAGATCCTCTTCAGTCCAATACACTGTACTTGCTGGGAACAGACGCGAGTGCTATTTGCACTGTGTATGGCAATGAGAGCACAATAGTGACTTTCCTTACCAGAACACAACTCTTGCTCATAGGACCACAAACTGCATGTTATTCAACGCCATTTAGGACTGGGAAACAAACACTAGCTCGCCTTAAAAGAAACACACTCTGCTTTTGAGATAAGAGCACTCTTCTACTCTACTGTGTTTCCTATGGGTTCCGAACAGTGAACTTGCTCAGAACAAAAGAACTGTGCTTCCTACACACACGGGCCATATCTACTTCAACTCTGGTTAGAAAACTGACAAGAACACTATCTCCTCTTCTGTCCAATACACTGTACTTGCTGGGAACAGACACGAGTGCTATTTGCACTGTGTGTGGCAATGGGAGCGCAATAGTGACTCTTCTTACCAGAAAACAACTCTTGCTCGTAGGACCAGAAACTGCATGGGATTCAACTCCGTTTCTGACTGGGAAACAAACACTAGCTAGCCTTACAAGAAACACACTCTGCTTTTGAGAAAAGAGCACTCTTCTACTCTACTGTGTTTCCTATAAGGCCAGAAGAGTGAGCTTGCTTAGAACAAAAGAACTGTGCTTCCTACACACACGGGCCATATCTAGTTCAACTCTGCTTAGGAAAGTGACAAGAGCAGTAGATCCTTTTCAGTCCAATACACTGTACATGCTGGGAACAGACACCCGTGCTATTTGCCCTGTGTATGACAATGGGAAGGTAATTGTGACTCTTCTTACCAGAAAACAACTCTTGCTCGTAGGACCGGAAACTGCATGGGATTCAACTCCATTTATGACTGGGAAACGAACGCTAGCACGCCTTACAAGAAACACACTCTGCTTTTGAGAAAAGAGCACTCTTCTACTCTACTGTGTTTCCTATGGTGTCCGAACAGTGAGCTTGCTCAGAAAAAAAGAACTGTGCTTCCTACACACACGGACCATATCTAGTACAACTCCTCTTAGGAAACTGACAAGAACAGTAGCTCCTCTTCAGTCCAATACACTGTACTTGCTCGGAATAGACGCGAGTGCTATTTGCACTGTGTATGGCAAAGGGAGCACAATAGTGACTTTCCTTACCAGAAAACAACTCTTGCTCGTAGTACCAGAAACTGCATGGGATTCAAATCCATTTAGGACTGGGAAACAAACTCTAGCTCACCCTACAAGAAACACACTCTGCTTTTAAGAAAAGAGCACTCTTCTAATCTACTGTGTTTCCTATAGTGCCAGAACAGTGAGCTTGATCAGAACAAAAGAACTGGGCTTCCTACACACACGGGCCATATCTAGTTCAACCGTGCTTAGAAAACTGACAAGAACAGTAGCTCCTCTTCAGTCCAATACACTGTACTTGCTGGGAACAGACTCGAGTGCTATTTGTACTGTGTATGGCAAGGGAACGCAATAGTGACTCTTCTTACCAGAAAACAACTCTTGCTTGCAGGACCAGAAACTGCGTGGGATTCAACTCCGTTTCTGTCTGGGAAACAAACACTAGCTAGCCTTACAAGAAACACACTCTGCTTTTGAGAAAAGAGCACTCTTCTACTCTACTGTGTTTCCAATGGAGTGCGAACAGTGAGCTTGCTCAGAACAAAAGAACTGTGCTTCCTACACACACGGATCATATCTAGTTCAACTCTGCTTAGAAAACTGACAAGAACAGTAGCACCTATTCAGTCCGATACACTGTACTTGCTGGGAACAGACGCGAGTGCTATTTGCACTGTGTATGGCAATGGGAGCGCAATGTGACTTTCCTTACCAGAAAACAACTCTTGTTCGTAGGAGCAGAATCTGCATGTGATTCAACTCCATTTAGGACTGGGAAACAAACGCTAGCTTGCCTTACAAAAACCACACTCTGCTTTTGAGAAAAGAGCACTTTTCTACTCTACCGTGTTTCCTATGGTTTCCGAAAAGTGAGCTTGCTCAGAACAAAAGAACTGTGCTTCCTACACACACGGCCATATCTAATTCAATTCTGATTAGGAACCTGACAAGAGCAGTAGATCCTCTTCAGTCCAATACACTGTACTTGCTGGGAACAGACGCCAGTGCTATTTGTCCTGTGAATGGCAATTGCAGCACAATAGTGACTATTCTTAACATAAAACACCTCTTGCTCGTAGGACCAGAAAGTGCATGTGATTCCACTCCATTTAGGACTGGGAAACAAAAGCTAGCTCGCCTTACAAGAAACACACTCTGCTTTAGAGAAAAGAGCACTCTTCTACTCTACTGTGTTTCCTATCGGGTCCAAACAGTGAGCTTGCTCAGAACAAAAGAACTGTGCTTCCTACACACACGGACCATATGTAGTTCAACTCTGCTTAGGAAACTGACAAGAACAGTAGCTCCTATTCAGTCTAATACACTGTACTTGCTGGGAAAAGCCTCGAGTGCTATTTGCCCTGTGTATGGCAATTGGAGCACAATAGTGACTTTCCTTACCAGAAAACAACTCTTGTTTGTAGGACCAGAAACTGCATGTGATTCAACTCCATTTAGGACTAGGAAACAAACCCTATCTCGCCATACAAGAAACACACTGTGCTTTTGAGAAAAGAGCACTCTTCTACTCTACTGTGTTTCCTATGGAGTCTGAACAGTGAGCTTTCTCAGAACAAAAGAAATATCCTTCCTTGACACACGGCCATATCTAATTCAATTCTGCTTAGGAACCTGACAAGAGCAATAGATCCTCTTCAGTCCAATACACTGTACTTGCTGGAAACAGACGCCAGTGGTATTTGTCCTGTGTATGGCAATGGGAGCGCAGTAGTGACTCTTCTTACAAGAAAACAACTCTTGCTCGTAGGACCAGAAACTGCGTGTGATTCAACTCTGTTTCTGACTGGGAAACAAACACTAGCTAGCCTTACAAGAAACACACTCTGCTTTTGAGAAAAGAGCACTCGCCTACTCTACTGTGTTTCCTATGTGGTCCGAACAGCGAGCTTGCTCAGAACAAAAGAACTGTGCTTCCTACACACACGGGCCATATCTAGTTCAACTCTGCTTAGGAAACTGACAAGAACAGTAGATCCTCTTCAGTCCAATACACTGTACATGCTGGGAACAGACGCCATTGCTATTTGCCCTGTGTATGAAAATGGGAGCGTAATAGTGACTCTTCTTAAAAGAAAACAACTCTTGCTCATAGGACCAAAAACTGCATGTGATTCAACTCCATTTAGGACTCGGAAACAAATGCTAGCTCGCCTTACAAGAAACACACTCTGCTTTTGAGAAAAGAGCACGCTTCTACTCTACTGTGTTTCCTATAGGGCCAGAACAGTCAGCTTGCTCAGAACAAAAGAACTGTACTTCCTACACACACGGGCCATATCTAGTTCAACTCTGCTTAGGAAACTGACGAGAAGAGTAGATCCTCTTCAGTCCAATACACTCTACATGCTGGGAATAGACGCCCGTGCTATTTGCCCTGTGTATGACAATGGGAGCACAATAGTGACAATTCTTACCAGAAAACAACTCTTGCTCGTAGGACCAGAAACTGCATAGGATTCATCTCCATTTAGGAATGGGAAAAAATGCTAGCTTGCCTTACAAGAAACACACTCTGCTTTTGAGAAAAGAGCACTCTTCTACTCTACTGTGTTTCCTATGGGGTCCGAACAGTGAGCTTGCTCAGAACAAAAGAACTGTGCTTCCTACACACACGGGCCATATCTAGTTCAACTCTGGTTAGAAAACTGACAAGAACACTATCTCCTCTTCTGTCCAATACACTGTACTTGCTGTGAACAGTCGCGAGCGCTATTTGAACTGTGTGTGGCTAAGAGAGCACAATAGTGACTTTCCTTACCAGAAAACAACTCTTGCTCGTAGGACCAAAAACTGCATGTGATTCAACTCCAGTTAGGACTGGGAAATAAACCCTAGCTCGCCTTACAAGAAACACACTCTGCTTTTGAGAAAAGAGCACGCTTCTACTCTACTGTGTTTCCTGTAGGGCCAGAACAGTGAGCTTGCTCAGAACAAAAGAACTGTGCTTCCTAAACACACGGGCCATATCTAGTTCAACTCTGCTCAGGAAACTGACAAGAACATTAGACCCTCTTCAGTCCAATACACTGTACTTGCGGGGAACAGCCGCGAGTGCTATTTGCACTGTGTATGGCTATTGGAGCACAATAGTGACTCATGTTACGAGAAAACAACTCTTGCTCGTAGGACAAAAAACTGCATGTGACTCAACTACATTTAGGACTGGAAAACAAACTCTAGCTCGCCTTACAAGGAACACACTCTCCTTTTGAGAAAAGTGCACTCTTCTACTCTACTGTGTTTCCTATGGGTTCCGAACAGTGAGCTTGCTCAGAACAAAAAAACAGTGCTTTCTACACACGGCCCTATCTAGTTCAAGTCTGCTTAGGAACCTGACAAGAACAGTAGATCCTCTTCCATCCAATACACTGTACTTGCTGGGAAAAGACGCCAGTGTTATTTTTCCTGTGTGTGGCAATGGCAGCGCAATAGTGACTCTTCTTACCAGAAAACACCTCTTGCTCGTAAGACCAGAAACTGCATGGGATTCAACTCCATTTAGGACTGGGAAACAAACGCTAGCTCGCCTTACAAGTAACACGCTCTGCTTTTGAGAAAAGAGCACTCTTCTACTCTACTGTGTTTCCTATGGGGTCCAAACAGTGAGCTTGCTCAGAACAAAACAACTGTGCTTCCTACACACACCGCCATACCTAGTTCAATTCTGCTTAGGAACCTGACAAGAACAGTAGATCCTTTCAGTCCAATACACTGCACTTGCTGGGAACAGACGTGAGTGCTATTTTCCCTGTGTATTACAATGGGAGGGCAATAGTGACTCTTCTTACCAGAAAACAACTCTTGCTCGTAGGACCAGAAACTGCATGAGATTCAACTCCATTTAGGACTGGGAAGTAAACGCTAGCTCGCCTTACAAGAAACACACTCTGCTTTTGAGAAAAGAGCACTCTTCTACTCTACTGTGTTTCCAATGGAGTCCGAACAGTGAGCTTGCTCAGAACAAAAGAACTGTGCTTACTACACACACGGGTCATATCTAGTTCAACTCTGCTTAGGAAACTGACAAGAACAGAAGCTCCTCTTCTTTCCAATACACTGTACTTGCTGGAAGCAGACGCGAGAGCTATTTGCACTGTATATGACATTAGGAGCTCAATAGTGACTCTTCTTACCAGAAAACAACTCTTGCTCGTAGGACCAGAAACTGCATGGGATTCAACTTCGTTTCTGACTGGGAAACAAACACTAGCTAGCCTTACAAGAAACACACTCTGCTTTTGAGAAAAGAGCATGCTTCTACTCTACTATGTTTTCTATAGGACCAGAACAGTGAGCTTGCTCAGAACAAAAGAACTGTGCTTCCTAAACACACGGGCCATATCTAGTTCAACTCTGCTCAGGAAACTGACAAGAACAGTAGACCCTCTTCAGTCCAATACACTGTACTTGCTGGGAACAGACGCCATTGCTATTTGCACTGTGTATGGCAATTGGACCACAATAGTGACTCGTCTTACCAGAAAACAACTCTTGCTCATAGGACAAAAAACTGCATGTGACTCATCTCCATTTAGGACTGGGAAACAAACTCTGGCTCGCTTTACAAGGAACAAACACTGCTTTTGAGAAAAGAGCACTCGTCTACACTACTGTGTTTCCTATAGGGCCAAAACAGTGAGCTTGCTCAGAAAAAAAGAACTGTGCTTCCTACACACACGGGGCATATCTAGTTCAACTCTGCTTAGGAACCTGACAAGAACAGTAGATCTTCTTCAGTCCAATACACTGTACTTGCTGCAAACAGACGCCAGTGCTATTTGTCCTGTGTATGGCAATGGCAGCGCAATAGTGTGTCTTCTTACCAGAAAACAACTCTTGCTCGTAGTACCAAAAACTGCATGGGATTCAACTCCATTTAGGACTGCGAAACAAACGCTAGCTCGCCTTACAAGAAACACACTCTGCTTTAGAGAAAAGAGCACTCTTCTACTCTACTGTGTTTCCTATGGGTTCCAAACAGTGAGCTTGCTCAGAACAAAAGAACTGTGCTTCCTACACACACGGATCATATCTAGTTCAACTCTGCTTAGGAAACTGACAAGAACAGTAGCACCTATTCAGTCCAATACACTGTACTTGCTGGGAACAGACGCGAGTGCTATTTTCACTGTGTATGGCAATGGGAGCGCAATGTGACTTTCCTTACCAGAAAACAACTCTTGTTCGTAGGACCAGAATCTGCATGTGATTCAACTCCATTTAGGACTGGGAAACAAACGCTAGCTTGCCTTACAAAAACCACACTCTGCTTTTGAGAAAAGAGCACTTTTCTACTCTACTGTGTTTCCTATGGTTTCCGAAAAGTGAGCTTGCTCAGAACAAAAGAACTGTGCTTCCTACACACACGGCCATATCTAGTTCAATTCTTATTTGGAACCTGACAAGAGCAGTAGATCCTCTTCAGTCCAATACACTGTACTTGCTGGGAACAGATGCCAGTGCTATTTGTCCTGTGTATGGCATTGGCAGCACAATAGTGACTATTCTTAACATAAAACACCTCTTGCTCGTAGGACCAGAAAGTGCATGTGATTCCACTCCATTTAGGACTGGGAAACAAAAGCTAGCTCGCCTTACAAGAAACACACTCTGCTTTAGAGAAAAGAGCACTCTTCTACTCTACTGTGTTTCCTATGGGGTCCAAACAGTGAGCTTGCTCAGAACAAAAGAACTGTGCTTCCTACACACACGGACCATATGTAGTTCAACTCTGCTTAGGAAACTGACAAGAACAGTAGCTCCTATTCAGTCTAATACACTGTACTTGCTGGGAAATGCCTCGAGTGCTATTTGCCCTGTGTATGGCAATTGGAGCGCAATAGTGACTTTCCTTACCAGAAAACAACTCTTGTTTGTAGGACCAGAAACTGCATGTGATTCAACTCCATTTAGGACTAGGAAACAAACGCTATCTCGCCATACAAGAAACACACTCTGCTTTTGAGAAAAGAGCACTCTTCTACTCTACTGTGTTTCCTATGGAGTCTGAACAGTGAGCTTGCTCAGAACAAAAGAAATGTCCTTCCTAGACACACGGCCATATCTAATTCAATTCTGCTTAGGAACCTGACAAGAGCAGTAGATCCTCTTCAGTCCAATACACTGTACTTGCTGGAAACAGACGCCAGTGGTATTTGTCCTGTGTATGGCAATGGGAGCGCAGTAGTGACTCTTCTTACAAGAAAACAACTCTTGCTCGTAGGACCAGAAACTGCGTGTGATTCAACTCTGTTTCTGACTGGGAAACAAACACTAGCTAGCCTTACAAGAAACACACTCTGCTTTTGAGAAAAGAGCACTCGCCTACTCTACTGTGTTTCCTATGTGGTCCGAACAGCGAGCTTGCTCAGAACAAAAGAACTGTGCTTCCTACACACACGGGCCATATCTAGTTCAACTCTGCTTAGGAAACTGACAAGAACAGTAGATCCTCTTCAGTCCAATACACTGTACATGCTGGGAACAGACGCCATTGCTATTTGCCCTGTGTATGAAAATGGGAGCGTAATAGTGACTCTTCTTAAAAGAAAACAACTCTTGCTCATAGGACCAAAAACTGCATGTGATTCAACTCCATTTAGGACTCGGAAACAAATGCTAGCTCGCCTTACAAGAAACACACTCTGCTTTTGAGAAAAGAGCACGCTTCTACTCTACTGTGTTTCCTATAGGGCCAGAACAGTCAGCTTGCTCAGAACAAAAGAACTGTGCTTCCTACACACACGGGCCATATCTAGTTCAACTCTGCTTAGGAAACTGACAAGAAGAGTAGATCCTCTTCAGTCCAATACACTCTACATGCTGGGAATAGACGCCCGTGCTATTTGCCCTGTGTATGACAATGGGAGCACAATAGTGACAATTCTTACCAGAAAACAACTCTTGCTCGTAGGACCAGAAACTGCATAGGATTCATCTCCATTTAGGAATGGGAAAAAACGCTAGCTTGCCTTACAAGAAACACACTCTGCTTTTGAGAAAAGAGCACTCTTCTACTCTACTGTGTTTCCTATGGGGTCCGAACAGTGAGCTTGCTCAGAACAAAATAACTGTGCTTCCTACACACACGGGCCATATCTAGTTCAACTCTGGTTAGAAAACTGACAAGAACACTATCTCCTCTTCTGACCAATACACTGTACTTGCTGTGAACAGTCGCGAGCGCTATTTGAACTGTGTGTGGCTAAGGGAGCACAATAGTGACTTTCCTTACCAGAAAACAACTCTTGCTCGTAGGACCAAAAACTGCATGTGATTCAACTCCAGTTAGGACTGGGAAACAAACGCTAGCTCGCCTTAAAAGAAACACACTCTGCTTTAGAGAAAAGAGTGCTCTTCAACTCTGCTGTGTTTCCTATGGGGTCCAAACAGTGAGCTTGCTCAGAACAAAAGAACTGTGCTTCCTACACACACGGACCATATCTAGTTCACCTCTGCTTAGGAAACTGACAAGAACAGTAGCTCCTCTTCAGTCCAATACATTGTACTTGCTGGGAACAGACTCCAGTGCTATTTGTCCTGTGTAGGGCAATGGCAGCGCAATATTGACTCTTCTTACCAGAAAACAACTCTTGCTCGTCGGACCAGAAACTGCATGGGATTCAACTCCATTTAGCACTGGGAAACAAATGCTAGCTTGCCTTACATGAAACACACTTTGCTTTTGAGAAAAGAGCACTCTTCTACTCTACTGAGTTTCCTATGGGGTCCAAACTGTGAGCTTGCTCAGAACAAAAGAACTGTGCTTCCTACACACACGGCCATATCTAGTTCAAGTCTGCTTAGGAACATGACAAGAACAGTAGATCCTCTTCAGTCCAATACACTGTACTTGCTGGTAAGAGACGCCAGTGCTATTTGTCCTGTGTATGGCAATAGCAGCGCAATAGTGGCTCTTCTTACCAGAAAACAACTCTTGCTCGTAGGACCAGAAACTGCATGTAATTCAACTCCATTTAGGACTTGGAAACAAACGCTAGCTCGCCTTACAAGAAACACACTCTGCTTTAGAGAAAAGACCACTCTTCTACTCTACTGTGTTTCCTATGTGGTCCAAACAGTGAGCTTGCTCAGAACAAAAGAACTGTGCTTCCTACACGGGAAATATCTAGTTCAACTCTGCTTAGGAAACTGACAAGAACAGTAGCTCCTATTCAGTCCAATGCACTGTACTTGATGGAAACAGATGCGAGTGCTATTTGCACTGTGTATGGCATTTGGAGCACAATAGTGACTCTTCTTACCAGAAAACAACTCTTGCTCATAGGACCAAAAACTGCATGTGACTCAACTCCATTTAGGACTGGGAAACAAACGCGAGCTCGCCTTACAAGAAACACACTCTGCTTTAGAGAAAAGAGCACTCTTCTACTCTACTGTGTTTCCTATGCGGTTAGAACAGTGAGCTTGCTCAGAACATAAAAACTGTGCTTCCTACACACACGGCCATATCTAGTTCAAATCTGCTTAGGAACCTGACAAGAACAGTAGATCCTATTCCGTCCAATACACTGTACTTGCTGGGAAAAGACGCCAGTGCTATTTGTCCTGTGTATGGCAATGGCAGCACAATAGTGACTCTTCTTACCAAAAAACAACTCTTGTTTGTAGGACCAGAAACTGAATGTGATTCAACTCCATTTAGGTCTGGGAAACAAATGCTAGCTCGCCTTACAAGAAACTCACTCTGCTTTAGATAAAAGAGCACTCTTCTACTCTACTGTGTTTCCTATAGGGCCAGAACAGTGAGCTTGCTCAGAACAAAAGAACTGTGCTTCCTACACACGGGCCATATCTAGTTCAACTCTGCTTAGGAAACTGACAAGAACAGTAGCTCCTCTTCAATCCGATACACTGTACTTGCTGGGAACAGACGCGAGTGCTATTTGCACTGTGTATGGCAATGGGAGCGCAATAGTGACTTTCCTTACCAGAAAACAACTCTTGCTCATAGGACCTGAAACTGCATGTGATTCAACTCCGTTTAGGACTGGGAAACAAATGCTAGCTCGCCTTACATGAAACACTCTCTGCTTTTGAGAAAAGAGCACTCTTCTACTCTACTGTGTTTCCTATGGGGTCCAAACAGTGAGCTTGCTCAGAACAAAGAACTGTGCTTCCTACACACATGGACCATATCTAGTTCACCTCTGCTTAGGAAACTGACAAAAACAGTAGCTCCTCTTCAGTCCGATACACTGTACTTGCTGGGAACAGACGCGAGTGCTATTTGCACTGTGTATGGCAATGGGAGCGCAATAGTGACTTTCCTTACCAGAAAACAACTCTTGCTCGTAGGACCAGAAACTGCATGTGACTCAACTCCATTTAGGACTGGGAAACAAACTCTAGTTCGCCTTACAAGAAACACACTGTGCTTTTGAGAAAAGAGCAGTATTCTACTCTAATGTGTTTCCTATTGGGCCAGAATATTGAGCTTGCTCAGAAAAAAAGAACTGTGCTTCCTACACAAACGACCATATCTAGTTCAATTCTGCTTAGGAACCTGACAAGAACAGTAGATCCTGTTCAGTCCAATACACTGTACTTGCTGCGAAAAGACGCCAGTACTATTTGTCCTGTGTATGGAAATGGCAACACAATAGTGACTATTCTTACCATAAAACAACTCTTGCTGGTAGGACAGAAACTGCATGTGATTCCACTCCATTTAGGACTGGGAAACAAACGCTAGCTCGCCTTACCAGAAACACACTCTGCTTTAGAGAAAAGAACACTCTTCTACTCTACTGTGTTTCCAATGTCTTCCAAACAGTGAGCTTGCTCAGAACAAAAGTAATGTGCTTCCTACACACAAGGACCATATGTAGTTCAACTCTGCTTACAAAACTGACAAGAACAGTAGCTCCTATTCAGTCCAATACACTGTACTTGCTGGGAAAAGACGCGAGTGCTATTTGCACTGTGTATGGCAATGGGAGCGCAATAGTGACTTTCCTTACTAGAAAACAACTCTTGTTCGTAGGACCAGAAACTGCATGTGATTCAACTCCATTTAGGACTAAAAAACAAACGCTAGCTCGCCTTACAAGAACCACACTCTGCTTGTGAGAAAAGAGCACTCTTCTACTCTACTGTGTTTCCCATAATGCCAGAACAGTGAGCTTGCTCAGAACATAAGAACTGTGCTTTCTACACACACGGTCCTTATCTAGTTCAACTCAGCTTAGGAAACTGACAAGAACAGTAGCTCCTCTTCAGCCCGTTACACTGTACTTGCTGGGAAAAGACGCGATTGCTATTTGCACTGTGTATGGCAATGGGAGCACAATAGTTACTTTCCTTATCAGAAAACAACTCTTGCTCGTAAGACCAAAAATTGCATGTGATTCGACTCCATTTAGGACTGGGAAACAAACGCTAGCTTGCCTTACAAGAAACACACTCTGCTTTTGAGAAAAGAGCACTCTTCTACTCTACTGTGTTTCCTAGGGGTCCGAAAAGTGATCTTGCTCAGAACAAAAGCACTGTGCTTCCTACACACATGGCCATATCTAGTTCAATTCTGCTTAGGAACCTGACAAGAACAGTAGATCCTCTTCAGTCCAATACACTTTACTTGCTGGGAATAGAGGCCAGTGCTATTTGTCCTGTGTATGGCAATGGCAGCGCAATAGTGACTATTCTTACCATAAAACAACTCTTGCTCGTAGAACCAGAAACTGCATGTGATTCCACTCCACTTAGGACTGGGAAACAAACGCTAGCTCGCCTTACAAGAAACACACTCTGCTTTTGAGAAAAGAGCACTCTTCTACTCTACTGTGTTTCCTTTTGGGTCCGAACAGTGAGCTTGCTCAGAACCAAAGAACTGTGCTTCCTACACACACGGGCCATATCTAGTTCAACTCTGCTTAGGAAACTGATAAGAACAGTAGCTCCTTTTCAGTCCAATACACTGTACTTTCTGAGAACAGATGCGAGTGCTATTTGCACTGTGAATGGCAATTGGAGCACAATAGTGACTCGTCTTACCAGAAAACAACTCTTGCTCGTAGGACAAAAAACTGCATGGGACTCAACTCCATTTAGGACTGGGAAACAAACTCTAGCTCGCCTTACAAGAAACACACTCTGCTTTTGAGAAAAGAGCAGTATTCTACTCTAATGTGTTTCCTATAGGGCCAGAACATTGAGCTTGCTCAGAAAAAAAGAACTGTGCTTCCTACACACACGGGCAATATCTAGTTTAACTCTGCTTAGGAAACTGACAAGAACAATAGCTCCTCTTCAGTCCAATACACTGTACTGCTGGGAACAGAAGCCAGTGCTATTTGTCCTGTGTATGGCAATGGTAGCGCAATAGTGACTATTCTTATCATAAAACAACTCTTGCTTGTAGGACCAGAAACTGCATGTGATTCAACTCCATTTAGGACTGGGAAACAAACGCTAGCTCGCCTTACAAGAAACACAATCTGCTTTAGAGAAAAGAGCACTCTTCTACTCTACTGTGTTTCCTATAGGGCCAGAACAGTGAGCTTGCTCAGAACAAAAGAACTGTGCTTCCTACACACGGGCCATATCGAGTTCAACTCTGCTTAGGAAACTGACAAGAACAGTAGCTCCTCTTCAGTCCGATACACTGTACTTGCTGGGAACAGACGCGAGTGCTATTTGCACTGTGTATGGCAATGGGAGCGCAATAGTGACTTTCCTTACCAGAAAACAACTCTTGCTCGTAGGACCAGAACTTGCATGTGATTCAACTCCGTTTAGGACTGGGAAACAAATGCTAGCTCGCCTTACATGAAACACTCTCTGCTTTTGAGAAAAGAGCACTCTTCTACTCTACTCTGTTTCCTATGGGGTCCAAACATTGAGCTTGCTCAGAACAAAGAACTGTGCTTCCTACACACATGGACCATATCTAGTTCAACTCTGCTTAGGAAACTGACAAGAACAGTAGCTCCTCTTCAGTCCGATACACTGTACTTGCTGGGAACAGACGCGAGTGCTATTTGCACTGTGTATGGCAATGGGAGCACAATAGTGACTTTCCTTTCCAGAAAACAACTCTTGCTCGTAGGACCAGAAACTGCATGTGATTCAACTCCGTTTAGGACTGGGAAACAAATGCTAGCTCGCCTTGCATGAAACACTCTCTGCTTTTGAGAAAAGAGCACTCTTCTACTCTACTGTGTTTCCTATGGGGTCCAAACAGTGAGCTTGCTCAGAACAAAGAACTGTGCTTCCTACACAAATGGACCATATCTAGTTCAACTCTGCTTAGGAAACTGACAAGAACAGTAGCTCCTGTACAGTCCGATACACTGTACTTGCTGGGAACAGACGCGAGTGCTATTTGCACTGTGTATGGCAAAGGGAGCGAAATAGTGACTTTCCTTACCAGAAAACAACTCTTGCTCGTAGGACCAGAAACTGCATGTGATTCAACGCCATTTAGGACTGGGAAACAAATGATAGCTTACCTTACAAAAAACACACTGTGCTTTTGAGAAAAGAGCACTCTTCTACTCTACTGTGTTTCCTATGGGGTTCGAACAGTGAGCTTGCACAGAACAAAAGAACTGTGCTTCCTACACACACAGCCATATCTAGTTCAATTCTGCTTAGGAACCTGACAAGAACAGTAGCTCCTCTTCAGTCCAATACACTGTACTGCTGGGAACAGAAGCCAGTGCTCTTTGTCCTGTGTATGGCAATGGCAGCGCAATAGTGACTATTCTTATCATAAAACAACTCTTGCTCGTAGGACCAGAAACTGCATGTGATTCAACTCCATTTAGGACTGGGAAACAAACGCTAGCTCACCTTACAAGAAACACTCTCTGCTTGTGAGAAAAGAGCACTCTTCTACTCTACTGTGTTTCCTATGGGGTCCAAACAGTGAGCTTGCTCAGAACAAAGAACTGTGCTTCCTACACACATGGACCATATCTAGTTCAACTCTGCTGAGGAAACTGACAAGAACAGTAGCTCCTCTTCAGTCCGATACACTGTACTTCCTGGGAACAGACGCGAGTGTTATTTGCAGTGTGTATGTCAAAGGGAGCGCAATAGTGACTTTCCTTACCAGAAAACAACTCTTGCTCGTAGGACCAGAAACTGCATGTGATTCAACTCCATTTAGGACTGGGAAAAAAATGATAGCTTGCCTTACAAAAAACACACTCTGCTTTTGAGAAAAGAGCACTCTTCTACTCTACTGTGTTTCCTATGGGGTCCGAACAGTGAGCTTGCTCAGAACAAAAGAACTGTGCTTCCTACACACATCGACCATATCTAGTTCAACTCTGCTTAGGAAACTGACAAGAACAGTAGCTCCTATTCAGTCCAATACACTGTACATGCTGGGAACAGGCGCGAGTGCCATTTGCACTGTGTATGGCATTTGGAGCACAATAGTGACTCTTCTTACCAGTAAACAACTCTTGCTTATAGGACCTAAAACTGCATGTGACTCAAATCCATTTAGGACTGGGAAACAAACGCGAGCTTGCCTTACAAGAAACATACTCTGCTTTATAGAAAAGAGCACTCTTCTACTCTACTGTGTTTCCTATAGGGCCAGAACAGTGAGCTTGCTCAGAACAAAAGAACTGTGCTTTCTACACACACGGTCCTTATCTAGTTCAACTCTGCTTAGGAAACTGACAAGAACAGTAGCTCCTCTTCAGTCCGATACACTGTACTTGCTGGGAACAGACGCGAGTGCTATTTGCACTGTGTATGGCAATGGGAGTGCAATAGTTACTTTCCTTACCAGAAAAAAACTCTTGCTCGTAGGTCCAGAAATTGCATGTGATTCAACTCCATTTAGGACTGGGAAACAAACGCTAGCTCGCCTTACAAGAAACACACTCTGCTTTTGAGAAAAGAGCACTCTTCTACTCTACTGTGTTTCCTATGGGGTTCGATAAGTGAGCTTGCTCAGAACAAAAGAACTGTGCTTCCTACACACACGGCCATATCTAGTTCAATTCTGCTTAGGAACCTGACAAGAACAGTAGCTCCTGTACAGTCCAATACACTCTACTTGCTGCGAACAGACGCCAGTGCTATTGTTCCTGTGTGTGGCAATGGCAACACAATAGTGACTATTTTTACCATAAAACAACTCTTGCTCGTAGGACAGAAACTGCATGTGATTCCACTCCACTTAGGACTGGGAAACAAACGCTAGCTCGCCTTACAAGAAACACACTCTGCTTTAGAGAAAAGAGCACTCTTCTACTCTACTGTGTTTCCAATGGGGTCCAAAGCGTGAGCTTGCTCAGAACAAAAGAACTGTGCTTCCTACACACAAGGACCATATGTAGTTCAACTCTGCTTACGAAACTGATAAAAACAGTAGCTCCTATTCAGTCCAATACACTGTACTTGCTGGGAAAAGACGCGAGTGCTATTTGCCCTATGTATGGCAATGGGAGCGCAATTGTGACTTTCCTTACCAGAAAACAACTCTTGTTCGTAGGACCAGAAACTGCATGTGATTCAACTCCATTTAGGACTGGGAAACAAACGCTAGCTCGCCTTACAAGAAACACACTCTGCTTTTGAGAAAAGAGCACTCTTCTACTCTACTGTGTTTCCTATGGCGTCCAAACAGTGAGCTTGCTCAGAACAAAAGAACTGTGCTTCCTACACACAAGGACCATATGTAGTTCAACTCTGCTTAGGAAACTGACAAGAACAGTAGCTCCTATTCAGTCCAATACACTGTACTTGCTGGAAACAGACGCGAGTGCTATTTGCACTGTGTATGGCAATGGGAGCGCAATAGTGACTTTCCTTACCAGAAAACAACTCTTGCTCGTAGGACCAGAACCTGCATGTGATTCAACTCCGTTTAGGACTGGGAAACAAATGCTAGCTCGCCTTACATGAAACACTCTCTGCTTTTGAGAAAAGAGCACTCTTCTACTCTACTCTGTTTCCTATGGGGTCCAAACATTGAGCTTGCTCAGAACAAAGAACTGTGCTTCCTACACACATGGACCATATCTAGTTCAACTCTGCTTAGGAAACTGACAAGAACAGTAGCTCCTGTACAGTCCGATACACTGTACTTGCTGGGAACAGACGCGAGTGCTATTTGCACTGTGTATGGCAAAGGGAGCAAAATAGTGACTTTCCTTACCAGAAAACAACTCTTGCTCGTAGGACCAGAAACTGCATGTGATTCAACGCCATTTAGGACTGGGAAACAAATGATAGCTTACCTTACAAAAAACACACTGTGCTTTTGAGAAAAGAGCACTCTTCTACTCTACTGTGTTTCCTATGGGGTTCGAACAGTGAGCTTGCTCAGAACAAAAGAACTGTGCTTCCTACACACACGGCCATATCTAGTTCAATTCTGCTTAGGAACCTGACAAGAACAGTAGATCCTCTTCAGTCCAATACACTGTACTTGCTGCGAACAGACGCCAGTGCTATTGTTCCTGTGTGTGGCAATGGCAGCACAATAGTGACTATTTTTACCATAAAACAACTCTTGCTCGTAGGACAGAAACTGCATGTGATTCCACTCCATTTAGGACTGGGAAACAAACGCTAGCTGGCCTTACAAGAAACACACTCTGCTTTAGAGAAAAGAGCATTCTTCTACTCTACTGTGTTTCCTATGTGTTCCAAAGCGTGAGCTTGCTCAGAACAAAAGAACTGTGCTTCCTACACACAAGGACCATATGTAGTTCAACTCTGCTTACGAAACTGATAAAAAACAGTAGCTCCTATTCAGTCCAATACACTGTACTTGCTGGGAAAAGACGCGAGTGCTATTTGCCCTGTGTATGGCAATGGGAGCACAATTGTGACTTTCCTTACCAGAAAACAACTCTTGTTCGTAGGACCAGAAACTGCATGTGATTCAACTCCATTTAGGACTGGGAAACAAACGCTAGCTCGCCTTACAAGAAACACACTCTGCTTTTGAGAAAAGAGCACTCTTCTACTCTACTGTGTTTCCTATGGTGTCCAAACAGTGAGCTTGCTCAGAACAAAAGAACTGTGCTTCCTACACACAAGGACCATATCTAGTTCAACTCTGCTTAGGAAACTAACAAGAACAGTAGCTCCTATTCAGTCCAATACACTGTACTTGCTGGGAACAGACGCGAGTGCTATTTGCACTGTGTATGGCAATGGGAGCGCAATAGTGACTTTCCTTACCAGAAAACAACTCTTGCTCATAGGACCAGAACCTGCATGTGATTCAACTCCGTTTAGGACTGGGAAACAAATGCTAGCTCGCCTTACATGAAACACTCTCTGCTTTTGAGAAAAGAGCACTCTTCTACTCTACTGTGTTTCCTATGGGGTCCAAACATTGAGCTTGCTCAGAACAAAGAACTGTGCTTCCTACACACATGGACCATATCTAGTTCAACTCTGCTTAGGAAACTGACAAGAACAGTAGCTCCTCTTCAGTCCGATACACTGTACTTGCTGGGAACAGACGCGAGTGCTATTTGCACTGTGTATGGCAATGGGAGCACAATAGTGACTTTCCTTACCAGAAAACAACTCTTGCTCGTAGGACCAGAAACTGCATGTGATTCAACTCCGTTTAGGACTGGGAAACAAATGCTAGCTCGCCTTACATGAAACACTCTCTGCTTTTGAGAAAAGAGCACTCTTCTACTCTACTGTGTTTCCTATGGGGTCTAAACAGTGAGCTTGCTCAGAACAAAGAACTGTGCTTCCTACACAAATGGACCATATCTAGTTCAACTCTGCTTAGGAAACTGACAAGAACAGTAGCTCCTGTACAGTCCGATACACTGTACTTGCTGGGAACAGACGCGAGTGCTATTTGCACTGTGTATGGCAAAGGGAGCAAAATAGTGACTTTCCTTACCAGAAAACAACTCTTGCTCGTAGGACCAGAAACTGCATGTGATTCAACGCCATTTAGGACTGGGAAACAAATGATAGCTTACCTTACAAAAAACACACTGTGCTTTTGAGAAAAGAGCACTCTTCTACTCTACTGTGTTTCCTATGGGGTTCGAACAGTGAGCTTGCTCAGAACAAAAGAACTGTGCTTCCTACACACACGGCCATATCTAGTTCCATTCTGCTTAGGAACCTGACAAGAACAGTAGATCCTCTTCAGTCCAATACACTGTACTTGCTGCGAACAGACGCCAGTGCTATTGTTCCTGTGTGTGGCAATGGCAGCACAATAGTGACTATTTTTACCATAAAACAACTCTTGCTCGTAGGACAGAAACTGCATGTGATTTCACTCCATTTAGGACTGGGAAACAAACGCTAGCTGGCCTTACAAGAAACACACTCTGCTTTAGAGAAAAGAGCACTCTTCTACTCTACTGTGTTTCCTATGGGTTCCAAAGCGTGAGCTTGCTCAGAACAAAAGAACTGTGCTTCCTACACACAAGGACCATATGTAGTTCAACTCTGCTTACGAAACTGATAAAAAACAGTAGCTCCTATTCAGTCCAATACACTGTACTTGCTGGGAAAAGACGCGAGTGCTATTTGCCCTGTGTATGGCAATGGGAGCGCAATTGTGACTTTCCTTACCAGAAAACAACTCTTGTTCGTAGGACCAGAAACTGCATGTGATTCAACTCCATTTAGGACTGGGAAACAAACGCTAGCTCGCCTTACAAGAAACACACTCTGCTTTTGAGAATAGAGCACTCTTCTACTCTACTGTGTTTCCTATGGGTTCCAAAGCGTGAGCTTGCTCAGAACAAAAGAACTGTGCTTCCTACACACAAGGACCATATGTAGTTCAACTCTGCTTAGGAAACTGACAAGAAAAGTAGCTCCTATTCAGTCCAATACACTGTACTTGCTGGGAAGAGACGCGAGTGCTATTTGCACTGTGTATGGCATTTGGAGCGCAATAGTGACTCTTCTTACCAGAAAGCAACTCTTGCTCGTAGGACCAAAAACTGTCTGTGACTCAACTCCATTTAGGACTGGGAAACAAACGTGAGCTCGCCGTACAAGAAACACACTCTGCTTTAGAGAAAAGAGCACTCTTCTACTCTACTGTGTTTCCTACAGGGCCAGAACAGTGAGCTTGCTCAGAACAAAATAACTGTGCTTCCTACAAACACGGGCCATATCTAGTTCAACTCTGCTTAGGAAACTAACAAGAACAGTAGCTCCTCTTCAGTCCGATACACTGTACTTGCTGAGAACAGATGCGAGTGCTATTTGCACTGTGTATGGCATTTGGAGCGCAATAGTGACTCTTCTTACCAGAAAACAGCTCTTGCTCTTAGGACCAAAAACTGCCTGTGACTCAACTCCATTTAGGACTGGGAAACAAACGTGAGCTCGCCTTACAAGAAACACACTCTGCTTTAGAGAAAAGAGCACTCTTCTACTCTACTGTGTTTCCTACAGGGCCAGAACAGTGAGCTTGCTCAGAACAAAAGAACTGTGCTTCCTACACACACGGGCCATATCTAGTTCAACTCTGCTTAGGAAACTGACAAGAACAGTAGCTCCTCTTCAGTCCGATACACTGTACTTGCTGAGAACAGACGCGAGTGCTATTTGCACTGTGAATGGCAATTGGAGCACAATAGTGACTCGTCTTACCAGAAAACAATTCTTGCTCATAGGACAAAAAACTGCATGGGACTTAACTCCATTTAGGACTGGGAAACAAACTCTAGCTCGCCTTACAAGAAACACACTCTGCTTTTGAGAAAAGAGCAGTATTCTACTCTAATGTGTTTCCTATAGTGCCAGAACATTGAGCTTGCTCAGAAAAAAAGAACTGTGCTTTCTACACACACGGGCAATATCTAGTTTAACTCTGATTAGGAAACTGAGAAGAACAGTAGCTCCTCTTCAGTCCAATACACTGTACTTGCTGGGAACAGATGCCAGTGCTATTTGCACTGTGTATGGCAATGGGAGCGCAATAGTAACTTTCCTTACCAGAAAACAACTCTTGCTTGTAGGACCAGAAACTGCATGTGATTCAACTCCAATTAGGACTGGGAAACCAATGCTAGTTCGCCTTACAAGAAACACTCTCTGCTTTTTAGAAAAGAGCACTCTTCTACTCTACTGTGTTTCCTATGGGGTCCAAACAGTGAGCTTGCTCAGAACAAAAGAACTGGGCTTCCTACACACATCGACCATATCTAGTTCAACTCTGCTTAGGAAACTGACAAGAACAGTAGCTCCTCTTCAGTCCAATACACTGTACTTGCGGGGAAGAGACGCGAGTGCTATTTGCACTGTGTATGGCAATTGGAGCACAATAGTGACTCGTCTTACCAGAAAACAACTCTTGCTCATAGGACAAAAAACTGCATGTGACTCAACTCCATTTAGGTCTGGGAAACAAACGCTAGCTCACCTTACAAGAAACACACTCTGCTTTTGAGAAAAGAGCACTCCTCTACTCTACTGTGTTTCCTATGGGGTCCGAACAGTGAGCTTTCTCAGAACAAAAGAACTGTGCTTCCTACACACACAGCCATATCTAGTTCAATTCTGCTTAGGAACCTGACAAGAACAGTAGCTCCTCTTCAGTCCAATACACTGTACTGCTGGGAACAGAAGCCAGTGCTCTTTGTCCTGTGTATGGCAATGGCAGCGCAATAGTGACTATTCTTATCATAAAACAACTCTTGCTCGTAGGACCAGAAACTGCATGTGATTCAACTCCATTTAGGACTGGGAAACAAACGCTAGCTCACCTTACAAGAAACACAATCTGCTTTAGAGAAAAGAGCACTCTTCTACTCTACTGTGTTTCCTATAGGGCCAGAACCGTGAGCTTTCTCAGAACAAAAGAACTGTGCTTCCTACACACGGGCCATATCTAGTTCAACTCTGCTTAGGAAACTGACAAGAACAGTAGCTCCTCTTCAGTCCGATACACTGTACTTGCTGGGAAGAGACGCGAGTGCTATTTGCACTGTGTATGGCAATGGGAGCGCAATAGTGACTCTTCTTACCAGAAAACAACTCTTGCTCGTAGGACCAGAAACTGCACGTGATTCAACTCCGTTTAGGACTGGGAAACAAATGCTAGCTCGCCTTACATGAAACACTCTCTGCTTTTGAGAAAAGAGCACTCTTCTACTCTACTGTGTTTCCTATGGGTTCCAAAGCGTGAGCTTGCTCAGAACAAAGAACTGTGCTTCCTACACACATGGACCATATCTAGTTCAACTCTGCTTAGGAAACTGACAAGAACAGTAGCTCCTCTTCAGTCCGATACACTGTACTTCCTGGGAACAGACGCGAGTGTTATTTGCACTGTGTATGTCAAAGGGAGCGCAATAGTGACTTTCCTTACCAGAAAACAACTCTTGCTCGTAGGACCAGAAACTGCATGTGATTCAACTCCATTTAGGACTGGGAAAAAATGATAGCTTGCCTTACAAAAAACACACTCTGCTTTTGAGAAAAGAGCACTCTTCTACTGTACTGTGTTTCCTATGGGGTCCGAACAGTGAGCTTGCTCAGAACAAAAGAACTGTGCTTCCTACACACATCGACCATATCTAGTTCAACTCTGCTTAGGAAACTGACAAGAACAGTAGCTCCTATTCAGAACAATACACTGTACATGCTGGGAACAGACGCGAGTGCTATTTGCACTGTGTATGGCATTTGGAGCACAATAGTGACTCTTCTTACCAGAAAACAACTCTTGCTCATAGGACCAAAAACTGCATGTGACTCAAATCCATTTAGGACTGGGAAACAAACGCGAGCTTGCCTTACAAGAAACATACTCTTCTTTATAGAAAAGAGCGCTCTTCTACTCTACTGTGTTTCCTATAGGGCCAGAACAGTGAGCTTGCTCAGAACAAAAGAACTGTGCTTTCTACACACACGGTCCTTATCTAGTTCAACTCTGCTTAGGAAACTGACAAGAACAGTAGCTCCTCTTCAGTCCGATACACTGTACTTGCTGGGAACAGACGCGAGTGCTATTTGCCCTGTGTATGGCAATGGGAGCGCAATTGTGACTTTCCTTACCAGAAAACAACTCTTGTTCGTAGGACCAGAAACTGCATGTGATTCAACTCCATTTAGGACTGGGAAACAAACGCTAGCTCGCCTTACAAGAAACACACTCTGCTTTTGAGAAAAGAGCACTCTTCTACTCTACTGTGTTTCCTATGGTGTCCAAACAGTGAGCTTGCTCAGAACAAAAGAACTGTGCTTCCTACACACAAGGACCATATCTAGTTCAACTCTGCTTAGGAAACTAACAAGAACAGTAGCTCCTATTCAGTCCAATACACTGTACTTGCTGGGAACAGACGCGAGTGCTATTTGCACTGTGTATGGCAATGGGAGCGCAATAGTGACTTTCCTTACCAGAAAACAACTCTTGCTCATAGGACCAGAACCTGCATGTGATTCAACTCCGTTTAGGACTGGGAAACAAATGCTAGCTCGCCTTACATGAAACACTCTCTGCTTTTGAGAAAAGAGCACTCTTCTACTCTACTCTGTTTCCTATGGGGTCCAAACATTGAGCTTGCTCAGAACAAAGAACTGTGCTTCCTACACACATGGACCATATATAGTTCAACTCTGCTTAGGAAACTGACAAGAACAGTAGCTCCTCTTCAGTCCGATACACTGTACTTGCTGGGAACAGACGCGAGTGCTATTTGCACTGTGTATGGCAATGGGAGCACAATAGTGACTTTCCTTACCAGAAAACAACTCTTGCTCGTAGGACCAGAAACTGCATGTGATTCAACTCCGTTTAGGACTGGGAAACAAATGCTAGCTCGCCTTACATGAAACACTCTCTGCTTTTGAGAAAAGAGCACTCTTCTACTCTACTGTGTTTCCTAGGGGTCCGAAAAGTGATCTTGCTCAGAACAAAAGCACTGTGCTTCCTACACACACGGACATATCTAGTTCAATTCTGCTTAGGAACCTGACAAGAACAGTAGATCCTCTTCAGTCCAATACACTGTACTTGCTGGGAACAGACGCCAGTGCTATTTGTCCTGTGTATGGCAATGTCAGCGCAATAGTGACTATTCTTACCATAAAACAACTCTTGCTCGTAGAACCAGAAACTGCATGTGATTCCACTCCATTTAGGACTGGGAAACAAACGCTAGCTCGCCTTACAAGAAACACACTCTGCTTTTGAGAAAAGAGCACTCTTCTACTCTATGGTGTTTCCTATGTGGTCCAAACAGTGAGCTTGCTCAGAACAAAAGAACTGTGCTTCCTACACACATGGACCATATCTAGTTCAACTCTGCTTAGGAAACTGACAAGAACAGTAGCTCCTCTTCAGTCCGATACACTGTACTTGCTGGGAACAGACGCGAGTGCTATTTGCACTGTGTATGGCAAAGGGAGCACAATAGTGACTTTCCTTACCAGAAAACAACTCTTGCTCGTAGGACCAGAAACTGCATGTGATTCAACGCCATTTAGGACTGGGAAACAAATGATAGCTTGCCTTACAAAAAACACACTGTGCTTTTGAGAAAAGAGCACTCTTCTACTCTACTGTGTTTCCTATGGGGTTCGAACAGTGAGCTTGCTCAGAACAAAAGAACTGTGCTTCCTACACACACGGCCATATCTAGTTCAATTCTGCTTAGGAACCTGACAAGAACAGTAGATCCTCTTCAGTCCAATACACTGTACTTGCTGCGAACAGACGCCAGTGCTATTGTTCCTGTGTGTGGCAATGGCAGCACAATAGTGACTATTTTTACCATAAAACAACTCTTGCTCGTAGGACAGAAACTGCATGTGATTCCACTCCACTTAGGACTGGGAAACAAACGCTAGCTCGCCTTACAAGAAACACACTCTGCTTTAGAGAAAAGAGCACTCTTCTACTCTACTGTGTTTCCAATGGGGTCCAAAGCGTGAGCTTGCTCAGAACAAAAGAACTGTGCTTCCTACACACAAGGACCATATGTAGTTCAACTCTGCTTACGAAACTGATAAAAACAGTAGCTCCTATTCAGTCCAATACACTGTACTTGCTGGGAAAAGACGCGAGTGCTATTTGCCCTGTGTATGGCAAAGGGAGCGCAATTGTGACTTTCCTTACCAGAAAACAACTCTTGTTCGTAGGACCAGAAACTGCATGTGATTCAACTCCATTTAGGACTGGGAAACAAACGCTAGCTCGCCTTACAAGAAACACACTCTGCTTTTGAGAAAAGAGCACTCTTCTACTCTACTGTGTTTCCTATGGCGTCCAAACAGTGAGCTTGCTCAGAACAAAAGAACTGTGCTTCCTACACACAAGGACCATATGTAGTTCAACTCTGCTTAGGAAACTGACAAGAACAGTAGCTCCTATTCAGTCCAATACACTGTACTTGCTGTGAACAGACGCGAGTGCTATTTGCACTGTGTATGGCATTTGGAGCGCAATAGTGACTCTTCTTACCAGAAAACAACTCTTGCTCATAGGACCAAAAACTGTCTTTGACTCAACTCCATTTAGGACTGGGAAACAAACGTGAGCTCGCCGTACAAGAAACACACTCTGCTTTAGAGAAAAGAGCACTCTTCTACTTTACTGTGTTTCCTACAGGGCCAGAACAGTGAGCTTGCTCAGAACAAAAGAACTGTGCTTCCTACACACACGGGCCATATCTAGTTCAACTCTGCTTAGGAAACTGACAAGAACAGTAGCTCCTCTTCAGTCCGATACACTGTACTTGCTGAGAACAGATGCGAGTGCTATTTGCACTGTGTATGGCATTTGGAGCGCAATAGTGACTCTTCTTACCAGAAAACAGCTCTTGCTCGTAGGACCAAAAACTGTCTGTGACTCAACTCCATTTAGGACTGGGAAACAAACGTGAGCTCGCCTTACAAGAAACACACTCTGCTTTAGAGAAAAGAGCACTCTTCTACTCTACTGTGTTTCCTACAGGGCCAGAACAGTGAGCTTGCTCAGAACAAAAGAACTGTGCTTCCTACACACACGGGCCATATCTAGTTCAACTCTGCTTAGGAAACTGACAAGAACAGTAGCTCCTCTTCAGTCCGATACACTGTACTTGCTGAGAACAGACGCGAGTGCTATTCGCACTGTGTATGGCAATTGGAGCACAATAGTGACTCGTCTTACCAGAAAACAACTCTTGCTCGTAGGACAAAAAACTGCATGGGACTCAACTCCATTTAGGACTGGGAAACAAACTCTAGCTCGCCTTACAAGAAACACACTCTGCTTTTGAGAAAAGAGCAGTATTCTACTCTAATGTGTTTCCTATAGGGCCAGAACATTGAGCTTGCTCAGAAAAAAAGAACTGTGCTTCCTACACTCATGGGCAATATCTAGTTTAACTCTGATTAGGAAACTGAGAAGAACAGTAGCTCCTCTTCAGTCCAATACACTGTACTTGCTGGGAACAGATGCCAGTGCTATTTGCACTGTGTATGGCAATGGGAGCACAATAGTAACTTTCCTTACCAGAAAACAACTCTTACTTGTAGGACCAGAAACTGCATGTGATTCAACTCCAATTAGGACTGGGAAACAAATGCTAGTTCGCCTTACAAGAAACACTCTCTGCTTTTTAGAAAAGAGCACTCTTCCACTCTACTGTGTTTCCTATTGGGTCCAAACAGTGAGCTTGCTCAGAACAAAAGAACTGGGCTTCCTACACACATCGACCATATCTAGTTCAACTCTGCTTAGGAAACTGACAAGAACAGTAGCTCCTCTTCAGTCCAATACACTGTACTTGCGGGGAAGAGACACGAGTGCTATTTGCACTGTATATGGCAATTGGAGCACAATAGTGACTTGTCTTACCAGAAAACAACTCTTGCTCGTAGGACAAAAAACTGCATGTGACTCAACTCCCTTTAGGTCTGGGAAAGAAACGCTAGCTCACCTTACAAGAAACACACTCTGCTTTTGAAAAAAGAGCACTCTTCTACTCTACTGTGTTTCATATGGGGTCCGAACAGTGAGCTTTCTCAGAACAAAAGAACTGTGCTTCCTACACACACAGCCATATCTAGTTCAATTCTGCTTAGGAACCTGACAAGAACAGTAGCTCCTCTTCAGTCCAATACACTGTACTGCTGGGAACAGAAGCCAGTGCTCTTTGTCCTGTGTATGGCAATGGCAGCGCAATAGTGACTATTCTTATCATAAAACAACTCTTGCTCGTAAAACCAGAAACTGCATGTGATTCAACTCCATTTAGGACTGGGAAACAAACGCTAGCTCACCTTACAAGAAACACAATCTGCTTTAGAGAAAAGAGCACTCTTCTACTCTACTGTGTTTCCTATAGGGCCAGAACCGTGCCTTTCTCAGAACAAAAGAACTGTGCTTCCTACACACGGGCCATATCTAGTTCAACTCTGCTTAGGAAACTGACAAGAACAGTAGCTCCTCTTCAGTCCGATACACTGTACTTCCTGGGAACAGACGCGAGTGTTATTTGCACTGTGTATGTCAAAGGGAGCGCAATAGTGACTTTCCTTACCAGAAAACAACTCTTGCTCCTAGGACCAGAAACTGCATGTGATTCAACTCCATTAAGACTGGGAAAAAAATGATAGCTTGCCTTACAAAAAACACACTCTGCTTTTGAAAAAAGAGCACTCTTCTACTGTACTGTGTTTCCTATGGGGTCCGAACAGTGAGCTTGCTCAGAACAAAAGAACTGTGCTTCCTACACACATCGACCATATCTAGTTCAACTCTGCTTAGGAAACTGACAAGAACAGTAGCTCCTATTCAGTCCAATACACTGTACATGCTGGGAACAGACGCGAGTGCTATTTGCACTGTGTATGGCATTTGGAGCACAATAGTGACTCTTCTCACCAGAAAACAACTCTTGCTCATAGGACCAAAAACTGCATGTGACTCAAATCCATTTAGGACTGGGAAACAAACGCGAGCTTGCCTTACAAGAAACATACTCTGCTTTATAGAAAAGAGCATTCTTCTACTCTACTGTGTTTCCTATAGGGCCAGAACAGTGAGCTTGCTCAGAACAAAAGAACTGTGCTTTCTACACACACGGTCCTTATCTAGTTCAACTCTGCTTAGGAAACTGACAAGAACAGTAGCTCCTCTTCAGTCCGATACACTGTACTTGCTGGGAACAGACGTGAGTGCTATTTTCACTGTGTATGGCAATGGGAGTGCACTAGTTACTTTCCTTACCAGAAAACAACTCTTGCTCGTAGGACCAGAAATTGCATGTGATTCAACTCCATTTAGGACTGGGAAACAAACGCTAGCTCGCCTTACAAGAAACACACTCTGCTTTTGAGAAAAGAGCACTCTTCTACTCTACTGTGTTTCCTAGGGGTCTGAAAAGTGATCTTGCTCAGAAAAAAAGCACTGTGCTTCCTACACACACGGACATATCTAGTTCAATTCTGCTTAGGAACCTGACAAGAACAGTAGATCCTCTTCAGTCCAATACACTGTTCTTGCTGGGAACAGACGCCAGTGCTATTTGTCCTGTGTATGGCAATGGCAGCGCAATAGTGACTATTCTTACCATAAAACAACTCTTGCTCGTAGAACCAGAAACTGCATGTGCTTCCACTCCATTTAGGACTGGGAAACAAACGCTAGCTCGCCTTACAAGAAACACACTCTGCTTTTGAGAAAAGAGCACTCTTCTACTCTATGGTGTTTCCTATGGGGTCCAAACAGTGAGCTAGCTCAGAACAAAAGAACTGTGCTTCCTACACACATGGACCATATCTAGTTCAACTCTGCTTAGGAAACTGACAAGAGCAGTAGCTCCTCTTCAGTCCAATACACTGTACTTGCTGGGAACAGACGCGAGTGCTATTTGCACTGTGTATGGCAATGGGAGCACAATAGTGACTTTCCTTACCAGAAAACAACTCTTGTTCGTAGGCCCAGAAACTGCATGTGATTCAACTCCGTTTAGGACTGGGAAACAAATGCTAGCTCGCCTTACAAGAAACACTCTCTGCTTTTGAGAAAAGAGCACTCTTCTACTCTACTGTGTTTCCTATGGGGTCAAACAGTGAGCTTGCTCAGAAAAAAAGAACTGTGCTTCCTACACACATGGACCATATCTAGTTCAACTCTGCTTAGGAACCTGACAAGAACAGTAGCTCCTCTTCAGTCCAATACAATGTACTGCAGGGAACAGACTCTAGTGCTATTTGTCCTGTGTATGACATTGCAGCGCAATAGTGACTATTCTTATCATAAAACAACTCTTGCTCGTAGGACCAGAAACTGCATGTGATTCAACTCCATTTAGGACTGGGAAACAAACGCTAGCTCGCCTTACAAGAAACACAATCTGCTTTAGGGAAAAGAGCACTCTTCTACTCTACTGTGTTTCCTATAGGGCCAGAACAGTGAGCTTGCTCAGAACAAAAGAACTGTGCTTCCTATACACGGGCCATATCTAGTTCAACTCTGCTTAGGAAACTGACAAGAACAGTAGCTCCTTTTCAGTCCGATACACTGTACTTGCTGGGAACAGACGCGAGTGCTATTTGCACTGTGTATGGCAATGGGAGCGCAATAGTGACTTTCCTTACCAGAAAACAACTCTTGCTCATAGGACCAGAAATTGCATGTGATTCAACTCCATTTAGGACTGGGAAACAAACGCTAGCTCGCCTTACAAGAAACACTCTCTGGTTTTGAGAAAAGAGCACTCTTCTACTCTACTGTGTTTCCTATGGGGTCCAAACAGTTAGCTTGCTCAGAAAAAAAGCACTGTGCTTCCTACACACACGGACATATCTAGTTCAATTCTGCTTAGGAACCTGACAAGAACAGTAGCTCCTCTTCAGTCCGATACACTGTTCTTGCTGGGAACAGACGCCAGTGCTATTTGTCCTGTGTATGGCAATGGCAGCGCAATAGTGACTATTCTTATCATAAAACAACTCTTGCTCGTAGGACCAGAAACTGCATGTGATTCAACTCCATTTAGGACTGGGAAACAAACGCTAGCTCGCCTTACAAGAAACACACACTGCTTTAGAGAAAAGAGCACTCTTCTACTCTACTGTGTTTCCTATGGGGTCCAAACAGTGAGCTTGCTCAGAACAAAAGAACTGTGCTTCCTACACACAAGGACCATATGTAGTTCAACTCTGCTTAGGAAACTGACAAGAACAGTAGCTCCTATTCAGTCCAATACACTGTACTTGCTGGGAAAAGACGCGAGTGCTATTTGCCCTGTGTATGGCAATGGGAGCGCAACAGTGACTTTCCTTACCAGTAAACAACTCTTGTTCGTAGGACCCGAAACTGCATGTGATTCAACTCCATTTAGGACTAGGAAACAAACGCTAGATCGTCTTAGAAGAAAGACACTCTGCTTTTGAGAAAAGAGCACTCTTCTACTCTACTGTGTTTTCTATAGGGCTAGAACAGTGAGCTTGCTCAGAACATAAGAACTGTGCTTCCTACACACACGGTCCTTATCTAGTTCAACTCTGCTTAGGAAACTGACAAGAACAGTAGCTCCTCTTCAGTCCGATACACTGTACTTGCTGGGAACAGACGCGAGTGCTATTTGCACTGTGTATCGCATTTGGAGCGCAATAGTGACTCTTCTTACCAGAAAACAACTCTTGCTCGTAGGACCAAAAACTGTCTGTGACTCAACTCCATTTAGGACTGGGAAACAAACGTGAGCGCGCCTTACAAGAAACACACTCTGCTTTAGAGAAAAGAGCACTCTTCTACTCTACTGTGTTTCCTATAGGGCCAGAACAGTGAGCTTGCTCAGAACAAAAGAACTGTGCTTCCTATACATGGACCATATCTAGTTCAACTCTGCTTAGGAAACTGACAAGAACAGTAGCTCCTTTTCAGTCCGATACACTGTACTTGCTGGGAACAGACGCGAGTGCTATTTGCACTGTGTATGGCAAAGGGAGCACAATAGTGACTTTCCTTACCAGAAAACAACTCTTGCTCGTAGGACCAGAAATTGCATGTGATTCAACGCCATTTAGGACTGGGAAACAAATGCTAGCTCGCCTTACATGAAACACTCTCTGGTTTTGAGAAAAGAGCACTTTTCTACTCTACTGTGTTTCCTATGGGGTCCAAACAGTTAGCTTGCTCAGAACAAAGAACTGTGCTTCCTACACACATCGACCATATCTAGTTCAACTCTGCTTAGGAAACTGACAAGAACAGTAGCTCCTCTTCAGTCCAATACACTGTACTTGCGGGCAAGATATGCGAGTGCTATTTGCACTGTGTATGGCAAAAGGAGCGCAATAGTGACTTTCATTACCAGAAAACAACTCTTGCTCGTAGGACCACACACTGCATGTGACTCAACTCCATTTGGTCTGGGAAACAAACGCTAGCTCGCCTTACAAGAAACACACTCTGCTTTAGAGAAAAGAGCACACTTCTACTCTACTGTGTTTCCTATGGGGTCCGAACAGTGAGCTTTCTCAGAACAAAAGAACTGTGCTTCCTACACACACAGCCATATCTAGTTCAATTCTGCTTAGGAACCTGACAAGAACAGTAGCTCCTCTTCAGTCCAATACACTGTACTGCTGGGAACAGACTCCAGTGCTATTTGTCCTGTGTATGACATTGCAGCGCAATAGTGACTATTCTTATCATAAAACAACTCTTGCTCGTAGGACCAGAAACTGCATGTGATTCAACTCCATTTAGGACTGGGAAACAAACGCTAGCTCGCCTTACAAGAAACACAATATGCTTTAGAGAAAAGAGCACTCTTCTACTCTACTGTGTTTCCTATAGGGCCAGAACAATGAGCTTGCTCAGAACAAAAGAACTGTGCTTCCTATACACGGGCCATATCTAGTTGAACTCTGCTTAGGAAACTGACAAGAACTGTAGCTCCTCTTCAGTCCAATACACTGTACTGCTGGGAACAGACTCCAGTGCTATTTGTCCTGTGTATGACATTGCAGCGCAATAGTGACTATTCTTATCATAAAACAACTCTTGCTCGTAGGACCAGAAACTGCATGTGATTCAACTCCATTTAGGACTGGGAAACAAATGCTAGCTCGCCTTACATGAAACACACTCTGCTTTTGAGAAAAGAGCACTCTTCTACTCTACTGTGTTTCCTATGGGGTCCAAAGAGTGATCTTGCTCAGAACAAAAGAACTGTGCTTCCTACACACACGGGCCATATCTAGTTCAACTCTGCTTAGGAAACAAACAAGAACAGTAGCTCCTCTTCAGTCGAATACACTGCACTTGCGGGGAACAGACGCGAGTGCTATTTGCACTGTGTATGGCAATTGGAGCAAAATAGTGACTTGTCTTACCAGAAAACAACTCTTGCTCGTAGCACAAAAAACTGCATGTGACTCAACTCCATTTAGGACTGGGAAAAAAATGCTAACTCGCCTTACATGAAACACTCTCTGCTTTTGAGAAAAGAGCACTCTTCTACTCTACTGTGTTTCCTATGGGGTCCAAACAGTGAGCTTGCTCAGAACAAAGAACTGTGCTTCCTACACACATGGACCATATCTAGTTCAACTCTGCTTAGGAAACTGACAAGAACAGTAGCTCCTCTTCAGTCCGATACACTGTACTTCCTGGGAACAGACGCGAGTGTTATTTGCACTGTGTATGTCAAAGGGAGCGCAATAGTGACTTTCCTTACCAGAAAACAACTCTTGCTCCTAGGACCAGAAACTGCATGTGATTCAACTCCATTTAGGACTGGGAAAAAAATGATAGCTTGCCTTACAAAAAACACACTCTGCTTTTGAAAAAAGAGCACTCTTCTACTGTACTGTGTTTCCTATGGGGTCCGAACAGTGAGCTTGCTCAGAACAAAAGAACTGTGCTTCCTACACACATCGACCATATCTAGTTCAACTCTGCTTAGGAAACTGACAAGAACAGTAGCTCCTATTCAGTCCAATACACTGTACATGCTGGGAACAGACGCGAGTGCTATTTGCACTGTATATGGCATTTGGAGCACAATAGTGACTCTTCTCACCAGAAAACAACTCTTGCTCATAGGACCAAAAACTGCATGTGACTCAAATCCATTTAGGACTGGGAAACAAACGCGAGCTTGCCTTACAAGAAACATACTCTGCTTTATAGAAAAGAGCACTCTTCTACTCTACTGTGTTTCCTATAGGGCCAGAACAGTGAGCTTGCTCAGAACAAAAGAACTGTGCTTTCTACACACACGGTCCTTATCTAGTTCAACTCTGCTTAGAAAACTGACAAGAACAGTAGCTCCTCTTCAGTCCGATACACTGTACTTGCTGGGAACAGACGTGAGTGCTATTTGCACTGTGTATGGCAATGGGAGTGCACTAGTTACTTTCCTTACCAGAAAACAACTCTTGCTCGTAGGACCAGAAATTGCATGTGATTCAACTCCATTTAGGACTGGGAAACAAACGCTAGCTCGCCTTACAAGAAACACACTCTGCTTTTGAGAAAAGAGCACTCTTCTACTCTACTGTGTTTCCTAGGGGTCTGAAAAGTGATCTTGCTCAGAAAAAAAGCACTGTGCTTCCTACACACACGGAAATATCTAGTTCAATTCTGCTTAGGAACCTGACAAGAACAGTAGATCCTCTTCAGTCCAATACACTGTTCTTGCTGGGAACAGACGCCAGTGCTATTTGTCCTGTGTATGGCAATGGCAGCGCAATAGTGACTATTCTTACCATAAAACAACTCTTGCTCGTAGAACCAGAAACTGCATGTGCTTCCACTCCATTTAGGACTGGGAAACAAACGCTAGCTCGCCTTACAAGAAACACACTCTGCTTTTGAGAAAAGAGCACTCTTCTACTCTATGGTGTTTCCTATGGGGTCCAAACAGTGAGCTAGCTCAGAACAAAAGAACTGTGCTTCCTACACACATGGACCATATCTAGTTCAACTCTGCTTAGGAAACTGACAAGAGCAGTAGCTCCTCTTCAGTCCAATACACTGTACTTGCTGGGAACAGACGCGAGTGCTATTTGCACTGTGTATGGCAATGGGAGCACAATAGTGACTTTCCTTACCAGAAAACAACTCTTGTTCGTAGGCCCAGAAACTGCATGTGATTCAACTTCGTTTAGGACTGGGAAACAAATGCTAGCTCGCCTTACATGAAACACTCTCTGCTTTTGAGAAAAGAGCACTCTTCTACTCTACTGTGTTTCCTATGGGGTCCAAACAGTGAGCTTGCTCAGAACAAAGAACTGTGCTTCCTACACACATGGACCATATCTAGTTCAACTCTGCTTAGGAACCTGACAAGAACAGTAGCTCCTCTTCAGTCCAATACAATGTACTGCAGGGAACAGACTCTAGTGCTATTTGTCCTGTGTATGACATTGCAGCGCAATAGTGACTATTCTTATCATAAAACAACTCTTGCTCGTAGGACCAGAAACTGCATGTGATTCAACTCCATTTAGGACTGGGAAACAAACGCTAGCTCGCCTTACAAGAAACACAATCTGCTTTAGGGAAAAGAGCACTCTTCTACTCTACTGTGTTTCCTATAGGGCCAGAACAGTGAGCTTGCTCAGAACAAAAGAACTGTGCTTCCTATACACGGGCCATATCTAGTTCAACTCTGCTTAGGAAACTGACAAGAACAGTAGCTCCTTTTCAGTCCGATACACTGTACTTGCTGGGAACAGACGCGAGTGCTATTTGCACTGTGTATGGCAATGGGAGCGCAATAGTGACTTTCCTTACCAGAAAACAACTCTTGCTCATAGGACCAGAAATTGCATGTGATTCAACTCCGTTTAGCACTGGGAAACAAATGCTAGCTCGCCTTACATGAAACACTCTCTGGTTTTGAGAAAAGAGCACTATTCTACTCTACTGTGTTTCCTATGGGGTCCAAACAGTTAGCTTGCTCAGAACAAAGAACTGTGCTTCTTACACACATGGACCATATATAGTTCAACTCTGCTTAGGAAACTGACAAGAACAGTAGATCCTCTTCAGTCCGATACACTGTACTTGCCTGGAACAGACGCGAGTGCTATTTGCACTGTGTATGGCAAAGGGAGCACAATAGTGACTTTCCTTACCAGAAAACAACTCTTGCTCGTAGGACCAGAAACTGCATGTGATTCAACTCCATTTAGGACTGGGAAACAAACGCTAGCTCGCCTTACAAGAAACACACACTGCTTTAGAGAAAAGAGCACTCTTCTACTCTACTGTGTTTCCTATGGGGTCCAAACAGTGAGCTTGCTCAGAACAAAAGAACTGTGCTTCCTACACACAAGGACCATATGTAGTTCAACTCTGCTTAGGAAACTGACAAGAACAGTAGCTCCTATTCAGTCCAATACACTGTACTTGCTGGGAAAAGACGCGAGTGCTATTTGCCCTGTGTATGGCAATGGGAGCGCAACAGTGACTTTCCTTACCAGTAAACAACTCTTGTTCGTAGGACCCGAAACTGCATGTGATTCAACTCCATTTAGGACTAGGAAACAAACGCTAGATCGTCTTAGAAGAAAGACACTCTGCTTTTGAGAAAAGAGCACTCTTCTACTCTACTGTGTTTTCTATAGGGCTAGAACAGTGAGCTTGCTCAGAACATAAGAACTGTGCTTCCTACACACACGGTCCTTATCTAGTTCAACTCTGCTTAGGAAACTGACAAGAATAGTAGCTCCTCTTCAGTCCGATACACTGTACTTGCTGGGAACAGACGCGAGTGCTATTTGCACTGTGTATCGCATTTGGAGCGCAATAGTGACTCTTCTTACCAGAAAACAACTCTTGCTCGTAGGACCAAAAACTGTCTGTGACTCAACTCCATTTAGGACTGGGAAACAAACGTGAGCGCGCCTTACAAGAAACACACTCTGCTTTAGAGAAAAGAGCACTCTTCTACTCTACTGTGTTTCCTATAGGGCCAGAACAGTGAGCTTGCTCAGAACAAAAGAACTGTGCTTCCTACACACATGGACCATATCTAGTTCAACTCTGCTTAGGAAACTGACAAGAACAGTAGCTCCTCTTCAGTCCGATACACTGTACTTGCTGGGAACATACGCGAGTGCTATTTGCACTGTGTATGGCAAAGGGAGCACAATAGTGACTTTCCTTACCAGAAAACAACTCTTGCTCGTAGGACCACACACTGCATGTGATTCAACGCCATTTAGGACTGGGAAACAAATGCTAGCTCGCCTTACAAGAAACACGCTCTGCTTCTGAGAAAAGAGCACTCTTCTACTCTACTGTGTTTCCTATGGGGTCCAAACAGTGAGCTTGCTCAGAACAAAAGAACTGTGCTTCCTACACACATCGACCATATCTAGTTCAACTCTGCTTAGGAAACTGACAAGAACAGTAGCTCCTCTTCAGTCCAATACACTGTACTTGCGGGCAAGATATGCGAGTGCTATTTGCACTGTGTATGGCAAAAGGAGCGCAATAGTGACTTTATTACCAGAAAACAACTCTTGCTCGTAGGACCACACACTGCATGTGACTCAACTCCATTTGGTCTGGGAAACAAACGCTAGCTCGCCTTACAAGAAACACACTCTGCTTTAGAGAAAAGAGCACACTTCTACTCTACTGTGTTTCCTATGGGGTCCGAACAGTGAGCTTTCTCAGAACAAAAGAACTGTGCTTCCTACACACACAGCCATATCTAGTTCAATTCTGCTTAGGAACCTGACAAGAACAGTAGCTCCTCTTCAGTCCAATACACTGTACTGCTGGGAACAGACTCCAGTGCTATTTGTCCTGTGTATGACATTGCAGCGCAATAGTGACTATTCTTATCATAAAACAACTCTTGCTCGTAGGACCAGAAACTGCATGTGATTCAACTCCATTTAGGACTGGGAAACAAACGCTAGCTCGCCTTACAAGAAACACAATCTGCTTTAGAGAAAAGAGCGCTCTTCTACTCTACTGTGTTTCCTATAGGGCCAGAACAATGAGCTTGCTCAGAACAAAAGAACTGTGCTTCCTATACACGGGCCATATCTAGTTGAACTCTGCTTAGGAAACTGACAAGAACTGTAGCTCCTCTTCAGTCCAATACACTGTACTGCTGGGAACAGACTCCAGTGCTATTTGTCCTGTGTATGACATTGCAGCGCAATAGTGACTATTCTTATCATAAAACAACTCTTGCTCGTAGGACCAGAAACTGCATGTGATTCAACTCCATTTAGGACTGGGAGACAAATGCTAGCTCGCCTTACATGAAACACACTCTGCTTTTGAGAAAAGAGCACTCTTCTACTCTACTGTGTTTCCT